>NC_069503.1:676417936-676447936 GCF_027579735.1 Bombina bombina
CGAGATTCCAGACATGGATCTGATGGCCTCTCGTCAGAACTTCAAAGTTCCTTGCTACGGGTCCAGATCCAGGGATCCCAAGGCGGCTCTAGTGGATGCACTAGTAGCACCTTGGACCTTCAAACTAGCTTATGTGTTCCCGCCGTTTCCTCTCATCCCCAGGCTGGTAGCCAGGATCAATCAGGAGAGGGCGTCGGTGATCTTGATAGCTCCTGCGTGGCCACGCAGGACTTGGTATGCAGATCTGGTGAATATGTCATCGGCTCCTCCTTGGAAGCTACCTTTGAGACGAGACCTTCTTGTTCAGGGTCCGTTCGAACATCCGAATCTGGTTTCACTCCAGCTGACTGCTTGGAGATTGAACGCTTGATCTTATCGAAGCGAGGGTTCTCAGATTCTGTTATCGATACTCTTGTTCAGGCCAGAAAGCCTGTAACTAGAAAGATTTACCACAAAATTTGGAAAAAATATATCTGTTGGTGTGAATCTAAAGGATTCCCTTGGGACAAGGTTAAGATTCCTAGGATTCTATCCTTCCTTCAAGAAGGATTGGAAAAAGGATTATCTGCAAGTTCCCTGAAGGGACAGATTTCTGCCTTGTCTGTGTTACTTCACAAAAAGCTGGCCGCTGTGCCAGATGTTCAAGCCTTTGTTCAGGCTCTGGTTAGAATTAAGCCTGTTTACAAACCTTTGACTCCTCCTTGGAGTCTCAATTTAGTTCTTTCAGTTCTTCAGGGGGTTCCGTTTGAACCCCTGCATTCCGTTGATATTAAGTTATTATCTTGGAAAGTTTTGTTTTTAGTTGCAATTTCTTCTGCTAGAAGAGTTTCAGAATTATCTGCTCTGCAGTGTTCTCCTCCTTATCTGGTGTTCCATGCAGATAAGGTGGTTTTACGTACTAAACCTGGTTTTCTTCCAAAAGTTGTTTCTAACAAAAACATTAACCAGGAGATTATCGTACCTTCTCTGTGTCCGAAACCAGTTTCAAAGAAGGAACGTTTGTTGCACAATTTGGATGTTGTTCGCGCTCTAAAATTCTATTTAGATGCTACAAAGGATTTTAGACAAACATCTTCCTTGTTTGTTGTTTATTCCGGTAAAAGGAGAGGTCAAAGAGCAACTTCTACCTCTCTCTCTTTTTGGATTAAAAGCATCATCAGATTGGCTTACGAGACTGCCGGACGGCAGCCTCCCGAAAGAATCACAGCTCATTCCACTAGGGCTGTGGCTTCCACATGGGCCTTCAAGAACGAGGCTTCTGTTGATCAGATATGTAGGGCAGCGACTTGGTCTTCACTGCACACTTTTACCAAATTTTACAAGTTTGATACTTTTGCTTCTTCTGAGGCTATTTTTGGGAGAAAGGTTTTGCAAGCCGTGGTGCCTTCCATTTAGGTGACCTGATTTGCTCCCTCCCTTCATCCGTGTCCTAAAGCTTTGGTATTGGTTCCCACGAGTAAGGATGACGCCGTGGACCGGACACACCTATGTTGGAGAAAACAGAATTTATGTTTACCTGATAAATTACTTTCTCCAACGGTGTGTCCGGTCCACGGCCCGCCCTGGTTTTTTTAATCAGGTCTGATAATTTATTTTCTTTAACTACAGTCACCACGGTACCATATGGTTTCTCCTATGCAAATATTCCTCCTTAACGTCGGTCGAATGACTGGGGTAGGCGGAGCCTAGGAGGGATCATGTGACCAGCTTTGCTGGGCTCTTTGCCATTTCCTGTTGGGGAAGAGAATATCCCACAAGTAAGGATGACGCCGTGGACCGGACACACCGTTGGAGAAAGTAATTTATCAGGTAAACATAAATTCTGTTTTATTTTGTCCCTTTATCCTGTAATTCCATTCTAAAATTGTGAAACCTAAGTTACAACATGGCAGCACCCATTGCTTTATAGACACTAAAACTTTACACTTATTTTGTCAATATTTAAACAACTAATGAAACTTTAAAAAATACATCTACATGTTATTTTCAAGACTAATCTTTTGTTTGAATGCATCATTCTAGCTATCATTTATTTAGTGCTTAAAGGGACAGTTTACTCAAAAAATTTCTCCCCTTTAATTTGTTCCCAATGATCCACTTTACCTGCTGGAGTGTATTAAATTGTTTACAAGTAGCTCCTTTACCCTTATATTGGCATTTGAAATTGTTAAAGGGACATTATACACTCATTTTTTCTTTGCATAAATGTTTTGTAGATAATCTATTTATATAGCCCATAAAGTTTTTTTTTTAAATTAATGTATAGTTTTGCTTATTTTTAAATAACATTGCTCTGATTTTTAGACTCCTAACCAAGCCCCAAAGTTTTATGTGAATACGCTCGACTACCTACTCCAGCTTGCTCCTGTTTGTGTAAAGGGTCTTTTCATATGCAAAAGAAGGGGGAGGGGGGGAGTGTCTTATTTGCCACTTACAGTGGGCTTTCCAGCTACCTTTTCAACAGAGCCAAACTGACAGCTTTTAAGTAAGTTTTTAAACAGTTTTATACTGGATTTTTATATCAGTATCTGTGCATCTTATTCTTTATAGTAGTGTCTATTACATGCAGTTATATGAAAATGAGTGTATACTGTCCCTTTAATTTAGCATGTGGTATCCCCACCTATTCTGAAAGTTTGTGGCCGCGCGTACCAGCTATAGATAAGCTTTGTAAACACAGCCAGCAGAAGAAATTACACTCCCAGTGTGATAAAGCAGAGATAAGGTAATAAAATGTTGATTTTCCATTGTTCTCTCAAAGTATTGGTGATTGTTTTAAGGACAGATATAAGATAAAGAAGCAGGTATATGTGCACAATGTGATACAGTAATAAGATCTGATTATATCTACAAGCTCAACCTATTTTATTAGGTTGTGGCTTCAAAACACAAAACCAGAGCTTATATACAGAAATAAACCTTAAAAAGCTAATTTTCATACATTTTTTACTCTGCAGTTGGTAAAAAAAGCAATTGTAAACACATTAAGGGAAAAACTATTTTACGGTATACTGTCCCTTTAATGTCCCTTTAAAGGTCCTTGATACAAGTTGCCTCCATTCTGAGACTGAGGGGCATTGTTTTTGTGGAATTAAATGTTTGGCGCTCTTAAGCATGATATTAATTAGAGTCAGTCTATATTTACATTTTATCTTGGGGGATAGTTAAGTAGGAATATTAATGGGCAATGAATCAATAGGGCACCCCAGTCCCTCCAGCAGTTCCTAGAGGTAACAGGATGTATGTATTGCAATCGTGCTGTCAAATACCATCTCATTAGTAGTTTAAGATTAGTTTCTAGGGCGAATACTAATATGGATGATTTCTTAGTAGATAAAAATATTGTGGTCCATTGTTTTTCAGTGATGGTGTTTGAAAACACTTTTTAATGAAAGTAGTAATGATGACTTAGTTTTCGAACAATGCATTGCTCAGACTATCTTTATAAATAAGGGAAACATATCCAAAACATTTTAGAAATATTTTAGTGGACATATTTCAACATACAGTAGAGGAGAGATTGAAAGACCTAATGAATAGCACAAAACTAATAGATACTGAGAGATATTTCTCTAACGATTGCAACTATGAGGAAATACAAGCTTTAAAATATATCAAAAGATAGGTGGCACCCTAGGTAAAAATGTTGAAAATGTGTATAATCAAAATAGTATCTATAACTTTAAATTTCAAAAATGAATGACAAAATTCTCAATAAAATCACAATGACTGGGAAAAAACAACATACAAATAATCAGATAAAATGTGAATATAAAGTCCTGTATATCTGGATAGATGGAATAGGGGGATCTAAATGGATAACTTTGTATTAAGTACAAGCCCAGGCAGCTCTCTGTGGAGGGATTAATGGTCCAAATCCTAAAGTCAGTATTCTGTAGATAATAGATAAAAACAGAACCGCCACATGGCCTAGTATTGCATGTAATCAGAAAATAAATATACAACAGGTGAAAATTCACTCACGTGTAGAAAAGCACCCCTATATGGTTCAAATGTGGCAGGCTAGAATCTCACTGTCTGCCTACTGGTCTCTGGTGGTTCACCAGCAATATAAAAAAGGGGGAATTGGGGGAAGTGGGGCAAGAAGGGGTTAATAGCACTCATTCCATTTAATATTGTTTCGCTTGTTGAAACAAATTCAACTAATAGTTGCAAAGATAGATTAATTTAAACTTACTATTTTATTAAACCACTACTAAAATGTAATTAATATTACAAATGGGAAAGTTCCCATATACCTCTTTGTTAACCACACACACAGAAATTCATTACCATCTGCAATGTACCGAGAAAATGAGCATAGCTCCAGCCACCCCCCTGTATTCCTGGCCAGTAACGGGATACTCTGGCTTCAGGTGACAGGGATGGCCTGATTGCCACGCTCTAATCTCTTGCAGACAAATTCCTTATTTGGTGGTTTAATCAATATAAGAGTTTAAAATCAAAAACACATTCACACTAGCATACCAAACACACAAACTTTCTCAATGTGTATAATCAACTGTCAGGCTTAATCCTATTATCTACAAGCTTTAAAATGTTTATAATCCAAAAAAAGATTTTCTTATGAAATAGTCAGACAAAAGCACTAATGTAATAGTGATAGACAACATTACAGTAAAGAAGCCTATTTAACAATTAATAGATGTTGAAATGTATAAACAGTTGCACAACAATCACACTGAAGAATTTAAGGGTATATTATTTTGTCTGATTCTTATTGCTAAGATTGACTGCCTCATTATTGACTGCCTCATTACCAATTACTTCCGTTTTAATTTTTTTCCAAAGATACATAAATATTTTGACTGCTATAGTCTTTTTGAATGAACCTATATCAGATTTTGTGGACTCCTTTTTGCAACCTTATGGTCTAGAATTTATTAATTTAAGATTCCAAAAAAAAACAACCAACCTACATACAGATGTTTGACAGTGGATGTAGTATCATCATACTCCACAGCCCATCATTTGGATTTACAGGCTAAATAATTATTTTGTATAATAATTTGACTCAATATGAAATTACATAATATTTCTTATTGTCAACAGTGGAATATTTATTAACCCATATTTTTTTCAAATCTGAAAATAAGTTCTATCTCCAGAAGCATGGAACATAAATAGGGGCTAAGATTCCCCACCATGTGTATCAATTATTGTTTTGATTTTCTCTATAGAGTCTGGAACTACTGAGGTATTGTAATTCTGTTGGGGCAAGGGGGTCTATTTCTTTTTTTAATTTTATTTGCTGTCAAACTACAATTTTGTAATTTAATACACTGAGTAGATTAGATTTCTTCTGTTGTGTGATCAGTCCACGGGTCATCATTACTTCTGGGATATTATCTGCTCCCCTACAGGAAGTGCAAGAGGATTCACCCAGCAGAGTTGCTATATAGCTCCTCCCCTCTACGTCACCTCCAGTCATTCTCTTGCACCCAAAGACTAGATAGGAGGTGTGAGAGGACTATGGTGATTATACTTAGTTTTTATAACTTCAATCAAAAGTTTGTTATTTTACAATAGCACCGGAGCGTGTTATTACTTCTCTGGCAGAGTTTGAAGAAGAATCTACCAGAGTTTTTCTTATGATTTTAACCGGAGTAGTTAAGATCATATTGCTGTTTCTCGGCCATCTGAGGGAGGTAAAAGCTTCAGATCAGGGGACAGCGGGCAGTTGAATCTGCATTGAGGTATGTAGCAGTTTTTATTTTCTGAATGGAATTGATGAGAAAATCCTGCCATACCGTTATAATGACATGTATGTATACTCTACACTTCAGTATTCTGGGGATGGTATTTCACCGGAATTACTCTGTAAAAGTACATTAAACCTTTTAATAGGTATTTAATTCATGTTAAACGTTTTTGCTGGAATGTAGAATCGTTTGCATTTCTGAGGTACTGAGTGAATAAATATTTGGGCATTATTTTTCCACTTGGCAGTTTGCTTGTTTTGATTATGACAGTTTCGTTTCTCTCTCACTGCTGTGTGTGAGGGGGAGGGGCCGTTTTTGGCGCTCTTTGCTACGCATCAAAAATTTCCAGTCAGTTACTCTTGTATTTTCTGCATGATCCGGTTCATCTCTAACAGAACTCAGGGGTCTTCAAACTTCTTTTGAAGGGAGGTAGATTCTCTCAGCAGAGCTGTGAGACTTATGTAGTGA
Source organism: Bombina bombina (assembly GCF_027579735.1). Classification (NCBI taxonomy): domain Eukaryota; kingdom Metazoa; phylum Chordata; class Amphibia; order Anura; family Bombinatoridae; genus Bombina; species Bombina bombina. The sequence goes on from NC_069503.1 coordinate 676,424,128, forward strand.
CTGTGTTTTAAAACGTTGCTCTGTGATTTTTATGTTTAAAATTTAATTAGTGTTACTTTACTAATGGGAACCAAGTTGTGTTGTTTTTAAAGAGTGATGCTATAACTGTTTTTCAGTTCATTATTTCAACTGTCATTTAATCGTTTAGTGCTTCTTTGAGGCACAGTACGTTTTTGTTAAATAAGATTGTAACCAAGTTGCATGTTTATTGCTAGTGTGTTAAACATGTCTGATTCAGAGGAAGATACCTGTGTCATTTGTTCCAATGCCAAGGTGGAGCCCAATAGAAATTTATGTACTAACTGTATTGATGCTACTTTAAATAAAAGCCAATCTGTACAAATTGAACAAATTTCACCAAACAGCGAGGGGAGAGTTATGCCGTCTAACTCGCCTCACGTGTCAGTACCTGCGTCTCCCGTCCGGGAGGTGCGTGATATTATGGCGCCTAGTACATCTGGGCAGCCATTACAGATAACATTACAAGATATGGCTACTGTTATGACTGAAGTTTTGGCTAAGTTACCAGAACTAAGAGGCAAGCGTGATCACTCTGGGGTGAGAACAGAGTGCGCTGATAATCCTAGGGCCATGTCTGATACTGCGTCACAGCTTGCAGAGCATGAGGACGGAGAGCTTCATTCTGTAGGTGACGGTTCTGATCCAAGCAGATTGGATTCAGATATTTCAAATTTTAAATTTAAATTGGAAAACCTCCGTGTATTACTAGGGGAGGTCTTCGCGGCTCTTAACGATTGTAACACTGTTGCAATACCAGAGAAAATGTGTAGGTTGGATAAATACTTTGCGGTACCGGCGAGTACTGACGTTTTTCCTATACCTAAGAGATTAACTGAAATTGTTACTAAGGAGTGGGATAGACCCGGTGTGCCGTTCTCACCCCCTCCTATATTTAGAAAGATGTTTCCAATAGACGCCACCACACGGGACTTATGGCAAACGGTCCCTAAGGTGGAGGGAGCAGTTTCTACTTTAGCTAAGCGCACCACTATCCCGGTGGAGGATAGCTGTGCTTTTTCAGATCCTATGGATAAAAAATTAGAGGGTTACCTTAAGAAAATGTTTGTTCAACAAGGTTTTATATTGCAACCCCTTGCATGCATCGTGCCGATTACGGCTGCGGCAGCATTTTGGATTGAGTCTCTGGAAGAGAACCTTAATTCCGCTACGCTGGACGACATTACGGACAGGCTTAGAGTCCTTAAACTAGCTAATTCATTCATTTCGGAGGCCGTAGTACATTTAACCAAACTTACGGCTAAGAATTCAGGATTCGCCATTCAGGCACGTAGGGCGCTGTGGCTAAAATCCTGGTCGGCTGATGTAACTTCTAAGTCCAAATTACTTAATATACCTTTCAAGGGGCAAACTTTATTTGGGCCCGGTTTGAAAGAAATTATCGCTGACATTACAGGAGGTAAGGGCCACGCTCTACCTCAAGACAAAGCCAAAGCTAAGGCTAGACAGTCTAATTTTCGTCCCTTTCGGAATTTCAAAGCAGGTGCAGCATCAACTTCCACTGCACCAAAACAGGAAGGAGCTGTTGCTCGTTACAGACAAGGCTGGAAACCTAACCAGTCCTGGAATAAGGGCAAGCAGGCCAGAAAACCTGCTGCTGCCCCTAAGACAGCATGAACCGAGGGCCCCCGATCCGGGACCGGATCTAGTGGGGGGCAGACTCTCTCTCTTCGCCCAGGCTTGGGCAAGAGATGTCCAGGATCCCTGGGCGCTAGAGATCATATCTCAGGGATACCTTCTAGACTTCAAATTATCTCCCCCAAGAGGGAGATTTCATCTGTCAAGGTTGTCAACAAACCAAATAAAGAAAGACGCGTTTCTACGCTGTGTACAAGATCTATTATTAATGGGAGTGATCCATCCGGTTCCGCGGTCGGAACAAGGACAAGGGTTTTACTCAAACCTGTTTGTGGTTCCCAAAAAAGAGGGAACTTTCAGGCCAATCTTGGATTTAAAGATCCTAAACAAATTCCTAAGAGTTCCATCGTTCAAAATGGAAACTATTCGGACAATCTTACCCATGATCCAAAAGGGTCAGTACATGACCACAGTGGATTTAAAGGATGCTTACCTTCACATACCGATTCACAAAGATCATTACCGGTATCTAAGGTTTGCCTTCTTAGACAGGCATTACCAGTTTGTAGCCCTTCCATTCGGATTGGCTACGGCTCCAAGAATTTTCACAAAGGTTCTGGGTGCCCTTCTAGCGGTTCTGAGACCGCGAGGAATTTCGGTAGCTCCGTACCTAGACGACATTCTGATACAAGCTTCAAGCTTTCAAACTGCCAAGTCTCATACAGAGTTAGTTCTGGCATTTCTAAGGTCGCATGGATGGAAAATGAACGAAAAGAAGAGTTCTCTCTTGCCTCTCACAAGAGTTCCATTCTTGGGGACTCTTATAGATTCTGTAGAAATGAAGATTTATCTGACAGAAGACAGATTAACAAAGCTTCTAAATGCATGCCGTGTCCTTCATTCCATTCAACTCCCGTCAGTAGCTCAATGCATGGAGGTGATCGGCTTAATGGTAGCAGCAATGGACATAGTACCCTTTGCACGCCTACATCTCAGACCGCTGCAATTGTGCATGCTGAGTCAGTGGAATGGGGATTACTCAGATTTGTCCCCCACTCTGAATCTGGATCAAGAGACCAGAAACTCTCTTCTATGGTGGCTTTCTCGGCCACATCTGTCCAAGGGGATGCCGTTCAGCAGGCCGGACTGGACAATTGTAACAACAGACGCCAGCCTTCTAGGTTGGGGCGCTGTCTGGAATTCTCTGAAGGCTCAGGGACAATGGAGTCAGGAGGAAAGTCTCCTGCCAATAAACATTCTGGAATTGAGAGCAGTTCTCAATGCCCTTCTAGCTTGGCCCCAGTTAAAGACTCGGGGGTTCATCAGGTTTCAGTCGGACAACATCACGACTGTAGCTTACATCAACCATCAGGGAGGGACAAGAAGCTCCTTAGCAATGATAGAAGTATCAAAGATAATTCGCTGGGCAGAGTCTCACTCTTGCCACCTGTCAGCAATCCACATCCCGGGAGTGGAGAACTGGGAGGCGGATTTCTTGAGTCGCCAGACTCTTCATCCGGGGGAGTGGGAACTTCATCCGGAGGTCTTTGCCCAAATACTTCGACGTTGGGGCAAACCAGAGATAGATCTCATGGCGTCTCGCCAGAACGCCAAACTTCCTCGCTACGGATCCAGATCCAGGGATCCGGGAGCGGTTCTGATAGATGCTTTGACAGCACCTTGGAACTTCAGGATGGCTTATGTGTTTCCACCCTTCCCGCTGCTTCCTCGATTGATTGCCAAAATCAAACAGGAGAGAGCATCAGTGATTCTAATAGCGCCTGCATGGCCGCGCAGGACTTGGTATGCAGATCTAGTGGACATGTCATCCTGTCCGCCTTGGTCTCTACCTCTAAGACAGGACCTTCTGATTCAGGGTCCATTCAAACATCAAAGTCTAACTTCTCTGAAGCTGACTGCTTGGAAATTGAACGCTTGATTTTATCAAAACGTGGTTTTTCTGAGTCGGTTATTGATACCCTGATACAGGCTAGGAAGCCTGTTACCAGAAAGATTTACCATAAAATATGGCGTAAATACCTATACTGGTGTGAATCCAAAGATTACTCCTGGAGTAAGGTTAGGATTCCTAGGATATTGTCTTTTCTACAAGAAGGTTTAGAAAAGGGTTTATCGGCTAGCTCATTAAAGGGACAGATCTCAGCTCTGTCCATCTTGTTACACAGGCGTCTGTCAGAAAATTCAGACATCCAGGCCTTTTGTCAGGCTTTAGCTAGGATCAAGCCTGTGTTTAAAACTGTTGCTCCGCCATGGAGTTTAAACTTAGTTCTTAACGTTTTACAGGGTGTTCCGTTTGAACCCCTTCATTCCATTGATATAAAATTGTTATCTTGGAAAGTTCTATTTTTAATGGCTATTTCCTCGGCTCGAAGAGTCTCTGAGTTATCAGCCCTACATTGTGATTCTCCTTATCTGATCTTTCACTCAGACAAGGTAGTTCTGCGTACTAAACCTGGTTTCTTACCTAAGGTTGTCTCTAACAGGAATATCAATCAAGAGATTGTTGTTCCATCCTTGTGTCCAAATCCTTCTTCAAAGAAGGAACGTCTTCTACACAATCTGGATGTAGTTCGTGCCCTCAAGTTCTACTTGCAGGCAACTAAAGATTTTCGCCAAACTTCTTCCCTGTTTGTCGTTTATTCTGGACAGAGGAGAGGTCAAAAAGCTTCTGCTACCTCTCTCTCTTTTTGGCTTCGTAGCATAATACGTTTAGCCTATGAGACTGCTGGACAGCAGCCTCCTGAAAGAATTACAGCTCATTCCACTAGAGCTGTGGCTTCCACTTGGGCCTTTAAGAATGAGGCCTCTGTTGAACAGATTTGCAAGGCTGCAACTTGGTCTTCGCTTCATACTTTTTCCAAATTTTACAAATTTGACACTTTTGCTTCTTCGGAGGCTATTTTTGGGAGAAAGGTTCTTCAGGCAGTGGTTCCTTCTGTATAATGAGCCTGCCTATCCCTCCCGTCATCCGTGTACTTTTGCTTTGGTATTGGTATCCCAGAAGTAATGATGACCCGTGGACTGATCACACATAACAGAAGAAAACATAATTTATGCTTACCTGATAAATTCCTTTCTTCTGTTGTGTGATCAGTCCACGGCCCGCCCTGTTTTTTAAGGCAGGTAAATATTTTTTAAATTATAATTCAGTCACCACTACACCCTTGGCTTCTCCTTTCTCGTTGGTCTTTGGTCGAATGACTGGAGGTGACGTAGAGGGGAGGAGCTATATAGCAACTCTGCTGGGTGAATCCTCTTGCACTTCCTGTAGGGGAGCAGATAATATCCCAGAAGTAATGATGACCCGTGGACTGATCACACAACAGAAGAAAGGAATTTATCAGGTAAGCATAAATTATGTTTTTTCAGCACAAGAGTCGGAATTCTATTCTCTATCAGCCAATCGGAATTCGAGGGGTGCCATCTTGGATAACGTCACTTGAAGGAACCTTCTTTCGTCGGGTAGTCGTCTGGGAAGGAGGATGTTCCGCACCGGAGGTCTTGAAGATAGAGCCGCTCCTCGTCGGATGGATGAAGATAGAAGATGCCGCTTGGATGAAGATGTCTGCCGGTCCGGATGTCCTCTTCTGCCCGGATAGGATGAAGACTTCTGCCGCTCCGGATGTCCTCTTTTGGTCCATCCGTGCCCGGCTGGGTGAACACGGCTCAAGGTAGGGAGATCTTTAGGGTAGGGAAATTTTTTTATTTTGGGGGGCTTTGTTATTTTATTAGGGGGCTTAGAGTAGGTGTAATTCGCTTAAAATTCTTGTAATCTTTTTTTATTTTTTGTAATTTAGTGTTTGTTTTTTTTGTAATTTAGTTTAGTTTATTTAATTGTAGGTAATTTATTTAATTATAGTGTAGTGTTAGGTTTAATTGTAACTTAGGTTAGGATTTATTTTACAGGTAATTTTGTAATTATTTTAACTAGGTAGCTATTAAATAGTAAATAACTATTTAATAGCTATTGTACCTAGTTAAAATACAAAGTTGCCTGTAAAATAAATATAAATCCTAAAATAGCTACAATATAATTATTCGTTATATTGTAGCTATATTAGGGTTTATTTTACAGGTAAGTATTTAGTTTTAAATAGGAATACTTTAGTTAATAATATTTAATTTATTTTGTTAGATTAAAATTATATTTAACTTAGGGGGGTGATAGGGTTAGGGTTAGCTTTGGCTGTTAATACATTTATTATTGTAGCGGCGAGGTCCGGTCGGCAGATTAGGGGTTAATAAGTGTAGGTAAGGTAGCGGCGACGTTGGGGGGGCAGATTAGGGGTTAATAAATATAATATAGGGGTCGGCGATGTTAGGGACAGCAGATTAGGGGTACATAAGTATAATGTAGGTGGCGTCGGTGTCCGGAGCGGCAGATTAGGGGTTAATTGTGTAATGCAGGTGTCAGCGATAGCGGGGGCGGTAGATTAGGAGCTAATAAGTGTAAGGTTAAGGGTGTTTAGACTCGGGGTTCATGTTAGGGTGTTAGGTGCAGACTTAGAAACTGTTTCCCCATAGGAAACAATGGGTCTGTGTTGGGAGCTTAACGCTGCTTTTTTGCAGGTGTTAGGTTTTTTCCAGCCCAAACTGGCCCATTGTTTCCTATGGGGGAATCGTGCACGAGCACGTTTTTCCAGCTAGCCGCTACCGTAAGCAAAGATGGTATGGAGAGTTGAAGTGGCGGTAAATATGCCTTTACGCTCCCTTTTTGGAGCCTAACGCAGCCCTTCAGAGAACTCTAAATACCAGCGTTGTTTAGAAGCAGCGCTAGAAAAAAAAGACGCGTAGCTAACACACCCCTTTGGCCGCAAAACTCTAAATCTAGGCGTATGTAAATTAAGATGTGTGGGATAATGAATGTCTCTCCGATTTTATACCTTTTTTTTCTCCTCTCTCCTTCCTTTCTCTCTTTCTCTCTCTCTCTCTCTCTCTCTCTCTCTCTCTCTCTCTCTCTCTCTCTCTCTCTCTCTCTCTCTCTCTCTCTCTCTCTCTCTCTCTCTCTCTCTCTCTCTCTCCCCCTCCCCCTGCTGTGGTCTCTATATATCTCCCTTTTGGATCTTTGACAGGGTCTTTAAATTTGTTACTTTTAATTCCTAATAAACAATGTATGAAAATTGTAATTTCCTATCCTGGAATGTTGGGTATAACATCTCTGGGGAAAAGAAAATTAATTTTAAAATATCTTAACAAATTTCACCCTCAAATAGTATTTTTACAAGAAACTCATTTGAAATCCCCTGAATTGGCTAAACCTATATCTAAATGGGTGGGAAATGTAATCTCCACTGCACATTGCGGTCGTAAAAGAGGGGTCAGTATCCTGTTCCATAAAAATTTAAGTTCTATAATTATGGAAATCAAAATTCAAGGGGTTAATATGGTGCTCTGTAATGTTTATGAACCCATAGATGAGGAGTTTTGGGAGAAATCAAAAAATAAAGCTTTTGAAACATAGTGGTAAAAAATTAGTGATGGTGGGTGATTTTAATATGTTTCCAAGTTTTAATTTAGATACATTTTCGCCATCTCAGTATCCAAAGAGGAGGAAATCAGGAAAAATTCTGAGCTCTTTTCTTTCTGATCTAAAGTTACATGATATATGGCGTATTCAAAATCCTGATCAAAGAGTCTAATCATGGGAATCTAAATCCTATAACACATTCTCTCGAATGGACATGTTCCTAGGATCTGATAATCTTATGGGTTGGGATATGAGCGCTAATATCGAAGATATATGTATTTCTGATCATGCTCTAATTTCCCTACAGATTAGGGTAAATAGGCAGTCAGGCGCTAGACACTCAAGCTTTTCCTTTCCGAGATATCTCTCTGAAAATTTACATTTTAATAATTGGTTAAAAGAAAAATGGAGAGAATATGTTAGTAACAATAAAGAGGCTGAAAATAAACCTGAGATTTATTGGGAAGCATTTAAAGCCTATATCCAAGGAGAAATGATTGCATATCAGTGTAAATGGAATAAAAAAATATTATCAAGAGATATCCAGTTAGCAAGACAAGTTAGGAATAGTTATGATTTATACATTTCCAGCTCAACTAAAGATCACTGGGAAAAATACTCGAAACACAGACAGGAAAGAGATGTATTTATAAAACAAAAATCAACCCAACAGGACAAGAAACAAGAGGCTAAATTTAAAGGTTATTATGGGAAGTCAGCAAAATATTTATTTCTGCTTACTAAGAGCAATACAAATAGCAATGTTGTCTCCGCAATTAGGAAGGGCGACAGTAGAACAACAGACCAAGATACAACTAAAAAAATCTTTTTTGAATATTATAAAAAAATATATGCTAGTGAAACAGTTCATTTAGATTCTAAAAAAGAATTTGGGAATAAATGTAAAACTCCTAAAATCAATCCACAGGAGTTAGAAACTCCTAATCAACCAATATCAGAGGAAGAAGTATTAGCACATATTAAAAAGCTAAAATGGTTAAATCTCTGGGACCGGACTTTATTCCTGTAGAATTCTATAAAATGCTAAAAGAAAACATTGTCCCTAATTTAGTCAAACTCTTTAACATTTATGTGGAAAATAAGATGAATTCCAGATATTTTACCACTTCCACTACTATATTAATATTAAAGAAAGATAAAAACCTGTAAGATATAACCTCCTACAGGCCAATATCACTCGTAAATAGTGATTACAAAATCTGAAAGATTAAAAAAACACTTAGGAACAATAATCCATGAAGACCAAGTAGGTTTCATGTGCGGGAAAAATATTGCTAAAATAATACGGAAAGTACTAACAATATTGGAATTCTGTTGGAGAAAAGATCAGAATAGAACAAAATCAAATAGACCTGACCTAGTAATTCTATCTATGGACACTGAAAAAGCATTTGATTTGATAAATTAGATCCACTTATTTTCAGCGCTTACACAGTTTAGATATGGAGGAAATTTCTTTAATTTAATTCAGATGCTATATTCTAAACCCACTACTAAATTAAGGGTCAATAACAATTTAACAGAAAACCTTACACTGGAAAAGGGTACCAGGCAAGGATGTCCCTTATCACCACTTCTTTTCAATATTTCGCTGGAGCCCTTTGCAATTCTTTTACGACAAGAGCTAACAGGTATTGGGATTGGGCAGAATAAGCTATCCCTAACCTTATTTGCAGATTATTTATTGGTATTTTTAAGTAACACTAAAGACTCGATAAACCAATATTTGAAAATGAGGAATTATTCAGCTCTTTTTCAGGCTATAGAATTAACCCCAACAAATCTGAGGTAATGTGGCTAACTCATTATAAACTTGAAAAGTTTCAATGCCCCTTTAAAATAGCGGAGACCATTAATTATCTTGGTATTAGAATATGTAGAGATCTGTCTAAATGGTGTGGTTTGAATTACTCCTCCCTTTTTTTAAAAAATTTGAAAAAGATCTTAAAAAGCGGATGTAGCTTCCTATTTTATTGCCTGCAAGAGTTGCATTGGTAAAAACTATGCATTCCCCACATATATTATACCCTATGCAAAATCTGCCTTTTCTTATTCGTAATAGGGATATAGTTTTTTATAACAGGATCATCGCAAAATTTGCTTGGCAACAGAAAAAAGTGTGCATATCTCCAATAAAACTAAGCTTACATAAAAATGCGGGTGGCCTAGCCCTCCCGAATTTAAAATTTTACAACATAGGGGCATTGGCTAAATTTATAGTAGACTGGATTACTGAAAACCAATATGTGACAAATATAAATTTAGAATCTACTTTAATGGCACCCTATTCGTTAAAAGATATGATCCATTGTAGTAAACCTACAATACATACAAAGCTAGACAATATGTTAATTTTTAGAGGCCCGATTTTTAGCATCCTTCTTGCTCTTACCAAGCAACAAGGGGTCAATCACAGACTATCTAAATATCTATCTATTGAAGGAAACCCAGAGTTCGTACCAGCAATTTAGTTCCCCAATATTTAAAGAATGGTGTAGTAAAGGCCTACAAAACCTTATACAAATCAAAAATCAAAATTCAATAAATGTTAAAACTTTTGAAACACTCCAGAAAGAATACTCTTTACATAAGCATAATTTTTTCGCATATTTACAACTCAGACAATTCTATGGAGAAATTACTAAAGAGATGACATCTGACTGGGGGGGGGGGTAATTTGGTGCAGCTATCAATATACAGTATATCAGCAAGGCAGATATTCTATATCTTTCATATATAGTCTATTGATAAATAGTAATGATCAAACACATATGGATAATTTAGTTAGGAAATGGAGGAGGGAATTTCCTATGATAACAGTAGGTGAGATTAAAGCAAGTTTTGGTCTGGTTGAGAAGTCAGTTATTAAAGTGGCATGGAGGAAATCTCATTGTAACCTAATAGAGTGTATATAACCCCTGCTCTACAAGGGAAATGGACAAATGTAACAAAATGCTCCAAGTCCAGGTGTAGCGCCTCAATGGCAGAAACATTACATTGTTTTAGGCTTTGTCCAAAAATTAGGCAATTCTGGCATAAAATACATTTTTGGTTGAATCGAGTTCTAGAGCATGAAATCACTCTTCATGTAAAAATGATTTTTCTCCTATGTCCAGCTGAAACAAATAATAATTCAAGGCTAGTAAATACAGCAATATTGATGGGACGCAATCTCATCCTTGTCAATTGGAAAGCCAAGCAGGCACCATCCTTTGTAATGTTTTCTAAAGAAATCCTGAAACTATTGATAATGGAACAATATTATTTACATATCCCCACAGATAAAGGAGTTAAAAGGTATCTATACAAATGGGTAGAAGTGATAAATAATTATTTAAGTGAAATACAGAGACAGATTGTGAAACCATTGAGAAAATCCAATATAATCCTACAGCGATGCAAATTTGGGCAACTTCCATCATACTGGATAGATGTTTAGTTGGAGAGTGGGTGGGAAAGGTAAATCCCCTTTCCCCCTTTTATCTTTTATTTTTTATTTTTTTATTATTATTATAAAGAAAATCTATGGTTATTGAGAACTGAATGTTCAATCTAACAAATAGGCTCCAAAAGATATGTTATGCTGATTAAATTTATGTTAATATGTTATAATAGTTTGAGTTACCCCTCCCCTTCTCTATTATAGATTGTATTTGGAAAAGAATAAAACAACAAAAAACAATACCATACACACTTCCATCTATCTCAAACCCTCAGACTGTCCCTCATATCTTTAAATTTAACCGCTTCCATCCAAAACACTCCATCATTTACAGCCAAGCCATAAGATACAACTGTATCTGCTCAAACAAATTCAAATTTAAATTCACTTAAAAAATGTATTTATGAAGAAAGGCTACCAAACAAGACTAATAAAAAAACAAGTTCACAGAGCCACCAAAATACCCAAGGACAAACTCTTGCAATATAAGCCAACACTGGAGAATAACAGGGGTACCTTTTGTCGTAACCTATATCCCATAAATAGATATTTTAACCCCTTGAGTGCTAATGACGGCTCTGAGCCGTCTCAGAGTTTCCCATTCTGGTGCTAACGACGGCTCAGAGCCGTCGCTAGCACTCTCCCACCTTGAGGGAGATCTGGGGGCTCTACCCCGGCAATGAGAACTGCATAGTGACAGGCATCGCCGGGGCTTCACGTTTTGCGTGGTGATGTCACGTGCAATGACGTGATGATGTCACCGCTCAACTTTATTAAAAATTTACAATACAAAGTACAGGGAAAGGGGGCATGCTGCTTAGACGCCTGTATCCCAGGCATCTAAGCTGCAATAGACCTTCAAGACCCACCATTGGAAAGGTAATTGCCTAACTTTTCCAACTGTGTAAGTATTGGGGATCTAAAAAAAAAATCCAAAAAGTAGATTTTTTTTTTTTTAAATCATTTTAGCACCCAGGTGGGAAAGTGCTTAACACTCAAAGGGTTGAGAAACATTGCCAGAGACTTACATCCAACTCTCCACAAAGACAGGCAGCTTAAATAAATATTCCAAGACACCCCCCTTCCTCTTTTTCATGCAACCCCTAAAACCTTAAAAAAAAGTTAATCAAAAGCCAACCAGGATACCTCACAAGAAACGGCTCATTTCCCTGCAACCAAAAGCGATGCAAAACCTGCCCTCAGATCCTAACAGAGAAAGTCTCGCCACCCAGTGAAGAACAAGAAAACAAAATCCAATGCTGTTTTACGTACTCTTCATCAAATGTGGTGTATCTCATACCCTGTAACATGCAAACATGGGGGACACTATATTGGAGTAGTAGGACAACAACTCAGGAAAAGAATAAATCTCAACTGCTTCACAATCACCAAAAAAATAATGGATAAATCAGTAGGGAAACATTTCAACACACCAAATCGTAGTGTCCAGGATTTGAAAATAACAATACTGAAAGGGAACTTCCGATCCCAAAGGGAATGAAGGATTTGGGAATACAAATTAATAAGCCTATTTACTCTTTCAATGCTGGATAGAACCTGACCCATGGCTTTATGAACTCTTGTATTTTTTAAAGGACATGGTAAATCTAATTTATTGATATTTAAACACTCACTCTGAGTTATTTAATCATACAGATGACTGGTACAATACCCCCAGTGGATACAGACAGCCTTTTCAGACATGCAACAGCATCATACTGCACTGTGGTTGTTTGCCACTCTTTATGCATATCTAAATAATCATGTCCAGGAAATACAAACATCTTCACTTTTCCCAAAGCCAATACTACTACAACACAGCAAATGTTTATGCTTTACATATCTTATTTTTAGATGCATATACTTTACCCTATACACTGTATGTTAATATGTCTGAGCTTCACTTGTACATCAAGTTTTGTTATTTTCTTACAAAAGGATTTTTACTTTTCTTTTAATATGCAACACATAACTATATTTCCCTGTTGTACTTCTATTGCAATTTATCTGCTTACTTTTGGAGATAATTCTTACCTTGTTTAAGCCTTTACATAAGTTTACATTAGTAATTTGATGATCTGCCATTTTATACCACAAAATAGGCTTTGTGTGATTTGCCTTAAGAACACTGGAGGGCAGCACACACACAGTTTGTATATCTGACCAACTGTAGCACTCATTGCAGTGCTTTTTTTTGTTTGTTTGATTTTTGCAACGTTAAAGGAGTATTACGGTCATATATAAATGCTTTGTTAATTTTAATAGTTAAAGTGATGGTAAATGAAACCACTTTCATTTAAAATGTACAAATAATATTACTTTCATTGATGATAAAAACATAGATTTAAAACTTACTGTAGTAACTTTTATATAACTGCTACTTTGCTACTGCACGCTCTGGCAGCCCCGATACTAAGACACTTTTTCCCCCCATGACGTTTTCACCTTTGTCCAATCAAAATCGTGGCATTTTGGCATGTTTCACTGGAAAAAAATGGATCTTTTGCGCATGCGTTACCAACGTCATGCGCAAAAGATCTGTTTTTTGTTTTTTTTACATTGAAGCATACCACAATTTGGATCGGACCACAGCAAAAACGTCAGGGGGGGGGGGAAGTGTCTTAGTGTCAGGGCTGCCAGAGCGTGCAGTAGCAAAGTAGCAGTTATATAAAAGTTACTACAGTAAGTTTTAAATCTGTTTTTCATCTCTGAAAGTAATGTTATTTTTACATTTTACATCGAATGGCTAAATATAAAGTGGTTTCATTTACCATCACTTTAAGTACTGAATTGCAGCTACAAATTAAAAAAAAATATTATTTGCAAAACTTCTTACTCAAATATTTTCTCTCAATTGTATTAAAAAGCACCAGTTAAACATATTAAAATGTATTGCATGTAACAGTGCATGCTTTTGTCAAACTGAAGCCCAGATCTCTACTGCTCAAAGGCTGATATGGACAACTTGCACAGAAAACAGTATGGCTAGTTGTAATTGAGTTTGTACCCTGCTCTAAGCAATCGCTCTTTAGTATGTAGCTGATTTAGGCCATGTGCAGTATTTTGAAGAAAACCCAAGTTTTATAATTGGCTTTTTCTGTATTTAGGGGGCATTGGACAGCGCTACAGAATTTTGTGGCACTATACAAATAAATTATAATAATCGGACAAGCATAATTATTTCACCAAATTTAAAGGGATATTCCAGCCAAAATTGGAAACCACATGGGTGCATTTCGGTATTGAACAGAAGCAATTTTGTAATATACATACATTAGCAAAAATGCTTCTAATAAAAGCTATAGCTGTTTCAAAAGTGTATTTAAGTATGCGCTGTGCACCAGCATTTTAAACACAGCACTTGTTCAGAGAGCCTAAAGTGATTGTATCATCTGGTAATGACTCAATTTGTTAATTACTGACATGATACAAGCCCCATTGATTATCTGAGCAGCTGTATTTTTTAAAATGTGGGTGCAGTGAGAATATCTAGCTATGCTTCTCATGCACGTGCAGGGAAAAATATTAACACTAAAACAGTGATAACTCTTAATAGAAGCATGTTTGCCAATGCATGTATATTGCAAATATGTTTCTATTCAATGATGCAATAAATCTATGTGCATTTATATTTTGACTGGAATGTCCCTTTAAGTTATTTAATAGTAAAACCGAGCAAAATAAATACCGGATGTAAATTGCAAAGTGCAATTTTTCTAAGTACAGTTTAAAGCCTAGCAGGGATAGAAGTGTATAGTGACAGAAAACCACATATGGTCCGACATTTAATTTTGTTCAAAATGTGCAGATGTGCTACACAACTCATTTTATTTAGAGTAAATGGATTTTTGCTCTCACTTTTTTGCTCACGATAACATAAATTGCCATACACATATCATAATCCTCCTTAATTACTATGTGATAACTTTTCATTTTTTAATACAAAAGTAGCAGTTTTGTTTAAAAAAAAGTTTAATTTGGAAAGCGCATTGAACTTTTGGCTTTCAAATGTACAATTATCTGGTAATTTAATATGCCACGGCTATGTGAAACTGTATGTGTTTGTTTTTGCTACCAGCTTAGTAACTCAAATGAACAGGACCATAAGCCTTTGCAGTCCTATTGTTCATCTGCGATGTGCAGTAGCTGAACTTTATATAGTTTATCTAACCCTTCCCTACTAGTTCTTTCATCTCCTTGCTTAGCCCCAGCTGCTCCCTTCTTTGTCCGCTCATGTCATAGCCGGATCTCATCAGGGAAGGCTGGATGTCACTGACACTGATACAGTAGTATGTTCTTGCTGGCTACCTTGACCTGTATATTTAAAGGGACATGAAATAACATTTTTTCCCCCTGATTCAGATAGATTGTACAATTTAAAAAATAAAATAATTTTATTTATGTTGTTCAAATGACTCTATTTTTGTTATCCTTTGTTGAAAAGCAGGTAGGTAGGCTTAGGAGTGAGCACTATATGGCAGCACATATACACTTGTATAACATTGCTAAAAGCATTTGTGCATAACTGCTGAAATATAATGTTCCAGATATGTATGTTCCTGAGCCTTCCTACCATACCCTCTTTACAAAAAGTATACCAAGAGTACTAAGTGAATTTGATAATAGAAGTCAATTGTAAAGTTGTTTATTGTACTCTGTGATAAATGAAAGAAGAAAAAAAAGTTTTCTTGTCCCTTTAAGCTCTCCTTTTTGTAATACCCTCAATATTTTTTTATATATTTTTTTTGTTTCAGTTAAATAATGTGCAAAATATTATTACAATTGTTTAGATATTTTGATGGACTTTGATATCTAATCTTTGATACTAATATGTTCTATTCATGTTTTCAGTGTTGACCGCATGTTTCAGCTTTTGTACAGTCCTTTTATACATAAATATTGTATTAGTGAGCATGTGAAGTTTTATCATCCTGCACAAATAACTAGGTGAACTACTGTAGGATTCTTATTGTCTTTATAAATATATATATACACACATTCCTATTAAAAAAAAAACATAAATATCAAAAGTAGCATATATTCAGCTGTTTATCTAATATTTTGTATGCCTATTTGCTTAAAGGGACATCAGTCACCTTATTGTTAAAGGGATACTAAACCCACATTTTTTCTTTAATGATTCAGATAGAGCATGCCATTTTAAGCAACTTTCTAATTTTCTCCTTCTATCAATTTTTCTTCGTTCTCTTGCTATCTTTATTTAAAAAGCAGGAATGTAAAGCTTAGGTGCCAGCCCATTTTAGGTTCAGCACCCTGGATAATGCTTGCTTATTGGTAGCTATATTTAGCAAATCAATAAGCAAGCATAACCCAGATTCTCAATCAAAAAATGGGCCGACTGTTAAGCTTTACATTCCTGCTTTTTAAATAAAGATAGCATGAGAACGAAGAAAAATTGATAATAGGAGTAAACTAGAAAGTTGCTTAAAATGGCATGCTCTATCTGAATCATTAAAAGACAAAAATGAGTTTAGTGTCCCTTTAAGAAAAAGTTAGAACACTTTCTAACATTTTAATAATGTTTTCCAATATGCAGATGTGTCTTTAAATGTCAGTCAGGAACCATACAGTTAATGCAATGCATATAAAGACAATGCATTTAAAGTAAGAGTAAGTAAAAAGTTTGACTTTATTAGAATATATTTTTAAATATGGCTTTAAATGAGGATGCAAATTCTAAAGTGAATATATATTAGGAGGAGGGCAGTAAACATAATATGTTAAATTAGTTATTTTTCTTTGCTCTTTGTTGCTGCCTTGGTTTTTGTGTATTAATTTGTTAAGGCAGAGCAAATAGGGGATCATGGGAATTCAGCTTAGCATTCATCTGTCTAGAACTGTGCTGTGATAGGCAGATGGTACTCTATGGATCTTGGTACAAAGTGCTTTGTGTGTCTATCTTGATATGCTGACTTGAGTCTCTCCCTCTACAAAACTGATGTGCAGGAATTGATTCCGCTCATTTTGTGCACTGCCTGCCTCCATCCAGAGTCCAAAGAAAGAGACCAGCTCCTGCACATACTGTTCAACTTAATCAAGCGCCCGGACGATGAGCAAAGGTTTGTGTCTTTTCCTGGGTAAAGTAAAACCATTCAACTACATAAAGGGGGGGGGGGAAGCTAATAAATGTTTATTTTGTTTACTTTACATGGTTAATATGATTAACCCCTGAAATTGGGAGCCATGGTTTGTGCCACAAAGCTTTAGCATTTAGGATATCTAGAATTTACAAGCACATGAAATACAGATTTATATTTTGTTTATCACTTTTGTTGTTATAATCTCATTAACAAATGGTATTGTTTCCATGTTAGCTGTTTTAATGTGTGTTGTTCCTTTGTAGGCAAATGATTTTAACTGGATGTGTTGCGTTTGCTCGTCATGTTGGACCAACCCGAGTTGAAGCAGAGCTTTTACCTCAGTGCTGGGAACAGGTAGTTATAGAATTCTGCTAGCATCTTATGTGAACCTAGAAACTTGCCTTCATCATTGAACTTTTCTTATTGGACTTATGAAGGATTCTCATATCTATCACTCTATTTTAGTAATGCATTCATTACATGTTTCTGCAGTCTGCCAATAGTTTAATACAGGGATGGCCAGCTGGCGGACCATGGGTCACATCCAGGCCTTTGCACTAGTTTTTGTGACCCAGGGAAAAAGTAGAACTGTGAATGTTTGCCATGGATGTTGTAGTCCCAGGAAAAAGCAAAACTAAATATGTGTTTTGGGGAATTCTAGTTAGTGTGCAAACTTAAATGAGCCATCTGAAGGGGAGAACAGGAGATAAAGGGGTACCCTGCAACATTACTTAAATCTGGCCCTGTGGCACAAGATCTTCCTAAGAAATATACAATTTGTGTGTTTAATATACATTAAAGGACCACTCAATGCAGTATAATTAACAAGTACATAATAAAAAGACAATGCAATAACTCCTACTCAGTAGGATCTTGTTCCTCAGAAAGTGTGAATATAAAAAGATTGTGCAAAATTTGGTAATGGAAGTAAATTGGAAAGTGGCTTAAAACTGCATGCTCTATCTGAATAATTAAACTTTATTTTACTTTAGTTTCCCTTTTAATATGCGGCTCTTAAAGCTTCTAAAATATTGATTTGTGGCCCCATGTGTTAGGAAGTTGTCCCTCACTGGTTTAATATATCAGTAGAGTCTGAGTACTATTAAAACAGATTAACACCTTGTTTACTGCAATTGTTTTTAAATGGTCAAACTACACCCATATTTTGTTCCTTATTTGAAAAAGCCAATCTGGAACTTGTGAGTGCAATTGTATTAATAAAATCTCCATTGTTTAGCCTCCGCAGAAATAACATAACAGACTACAAATTAGATACAAATATATGGCAAGGTTAGGCTTGTGAAACCTGCCATGCTCTCTTTTAGTTTTCAGGATTGGAAAATCCACACTTTCTGGATTTAAATGATAGGAAAAGGAGGGGAAATATATAATGAAAGCTGTTTTACTATGCTTAACCCTTTGAGTGCTAACGACGGCTCTGAGCCGTCACAGAGTTTCCCACTCTGATGCTAATGACGGCTCAGTGCCGTCACTATTACTCTCCCACCTTGAGGGAGATCTGGGTGCTCCTACCCTGGTGATTATGCCTGTAGAGTGACAGGCATCGCCGGGGCTTCCCGTTTTACGTGGTGACGTCACCGTGCAACTTTATTTATTCTTAACAATGTTAAGTATAGGAGCAGGGGCCTGATGCTTAGAAGCCTGTATCTCAGGCATCTAAGCAGCTACAGACCCCCAAGTAATCGCCTAACCTTTCCAACAGTGTAAGGAAAAAAAGTTAAAAAAAAAATTTGTTCACAAAATTTAAAAATCTTAGTACCCAGGTGGGAAAGTGCTTAGCACTCAAAGGGTTAATTTATCGTTTTATTTTACAATCTGTCCCTTTAAGACCTGTAGTTCTGCAGCCTTTGAAACTAAGCATTTGATATAAAATAAGTAGATATTTAGTAATTAGTATATCATTTATGTGACACATTGTATTCATTAAAATACACGTTGGAGCTTTTTGGCCTGCCTGAGTAATGCAATACTTTCATGCTATAGTATAAATCTTTGCAATTCCTCTCTTCTATTTTAAACTCCATATTTTCTTCCATTTGCAGAAGCAGAAGTCATGGGGAAGTTTTGAAAATAAAACAATGAGTCATTGTTACTGGCCAAGCTTATTAGTATCTGTAAAATAAAACATGTAAATATGTGTTGCTAAATGTTTTAAAGGAACATTTAACACTTTGAGGGATAACATTTTATATGGCAATTATGATTAGTAAAAAAATAAAAATAACTAGGCAATATTTATGTTGCCCCCATTTCGTATAATGTAACTCTGAAAGTTGTGGGCTTTCCAGTTCATTTGAGAAACATAAGAGCAGACTCCAGACTTAAAAGGACACTAAACCCATTTTTATTAATGATTCAGATAGAGCATGCAATTTTAAGCAACTTTCTAATTTTCTCCTATTATCAATTTTTCTCCGTTCTCTTGCTAATTTTTTTTTTAAAAGTAGGAATGTAAAGCTTAAAAGCTGTGCCATTTTTCATTCAGAACCTGGGTTATGCTTGCTTATTGGTTTACTAAATGTAGTTACCAATAAGCAAGCGCTGAACCTAAAATGGGCTGGCTCCTAAGCTTTAAATTCCTGCTTTTTAAATAAAGATAGCAAGAGAACAAAGAAAATTGCTAGTAGGAGTATGTTAGAAAGTTGCTTAAAATTGCATGCTCTATCTGAATCGTGAAAGAAAAAATTTGAGTTTAGTACCCCTTTAAAAGCCATTAAACACTAAACAAATGCT
Organism: Bombina bombina; assembly: GCF_027579735.1. Classification (NCBI taxonomy): domain Eukaryota; kingdom Metazoa; phylum Chordata; class Amphibia; order Anura; family Bombinatoridae; genus Bombina; species Bombina bombina. Next base: position 676,443,551 of record NC_069503.1, read on the forward strand.
AGATAGAATGATGCATTCAAAGAAAAGATCAGTCTGAGAATAACATGTAGATGTATTTTTTTAAAGTTGTTTAAATAGTGACAGAATAAGTGTAAAGTTTTAATGTCTGTAAAACAGTTGCCATATTGTAACTTAGGTTAACTTCTCTGCTGTGGCCAATTAGGGACAGTTATAAATAGATCACTAGAGTGTGCAGCCAATGGCTGTGTGGAATATAACAATTTCTAACAGGAACAGAAATGCTCACAATTTCAGAATGGAATTACAGGAAAAGGGGACAAAATAAATAATTGAAGTGTGTTGTAGATTTTTTTATATATATATGATTTTTCATTTTAAATTACCCTCTCAAAGGGTTTAATGCCCTTTAACTCTGCCATATTCTCCCAAATGATTGGCTATAGACTCCAGAGACACATTATATAGCTGCCCTAAAATTGGCCTCACCACAGAATTTTAGATAAAGGGGATTTTAGTTGTAAGACAGTGGCACTCAATTTATTATGGACACTTATTTTTTTTATATTTCAAAAACATACATCATTGTATCTAGCATTTGTTTAGTATTTAATGTCCCTTAAATGGAATTATAAGCATGCTGTTTCTTGTAGTTGTTAATAGATTAGACTAAACTCCAAGCATGGTTTGCCCTGTGAATTAGACCTTTTTTGTAAGAGACAGGAAGATGCGTTATCTAAACATTTTTCCCCCCATATACATCCAGGTGAGGGATGGCAACTTTTATCTTGGGGGGAGGGATTAAATTATACCAGCCCAAGATACATTAGCCAAACCTAGCTGTCCTATATGATGATACGATTTTGAAAACCCCTTTAATGTAACTTGTACCCATCAAAATTGTCATAATAATTTTTTATTAATGTATTTGTCCATGCTAAACAATTGCTGTACACTAGATACATACATATCAGTGTGTTTAAATATAAAAAATAAAGACAAAACACCATAATGTAGTATGGAAATACACCATCTTATCATTAAACTCATTTATTAAATCATGCTTCTTATTTTATATAGTTGGATCCTAGTTGGAAGCTTAAGTGAATTATGAAGATTTATAAAGAGCTGGTATAACAATACATAACAATTTTTTAAAAGGGACTCGTTCTGGAATTTCCTGCTGGTTTTCACTACCAACATCCTTATTTTTCTTTTGCGTTCTTTCATGTCAGCACATGATTTAGCATTTATTCCTTACAGATGAAAGTGATTTCTAAGCACATCTGCATTATACCAGGCAAGTGTCACAGATTTTGTTTATATGGACTGTTAGTGTAGACCAGACAGTAAACAATGGTTAGTGTAGGAATGAAACCAATTACTGGAGGTAACAAACATAAAGTAACCTGCAATTCAAATAATGTTATGCTTATTTCTCAATTGCACCAATTATGTATAAATAGTCTTTATTAGCTATAATCTCCATCATACTGTTGGATTTGTTTTCTAACTTTGTCAAATGTTATGTTCCATTTTTTTCTACAATATTCTGCTTTGTTGAGAATTTTGTAGAGAAATTATGTGATGTTCAATCACAGTAAAGTATGTCAAATCTGACTCATTTATTTTCTTAAAGGGACAGTTTAGTGTAAAATTGTATTTCCATTGATTTGTTATACCAGTTTAAAATGTATGTGTGTGAAATATATATATATATATATATATATATATATATATATATATATATATATATATATATATATATATATATATATAACAATTAAAATTATGGGGAGGCGAAAAGTGAGTTTAACCCCTTAATGACCACAGCACTTTTCCATTTTCTGTCCGTTTGGGACCAAGGCTATTTTTACATTTCTGCGGTGTTTGTGTTTAGCTGTAATTTTCCCCTTACTCATTTAATGTACCCACACATATTATATACCGTTTTTCTCGCCATTAAATGGACTTTCAAAATATACCATTATTTTCATCATATCTTATAATTTACTATAAAAAAAATTATAAAATATGAGGAAAAAATGGAAAAAAACACACTTTTTCTAACTTTGACCCCCAAAATCTGTTATACATCTACAACCACCAAAAAAAACATATGCTAAATAGTTTCTAAATTTTGTCCTGAGTTTAGAAATACCCAATGTTTACATTTTCTTTGCTTTTTTTGCAAGTTATAGGGCCATAAATACAAGTAGCACTTTGCTATTTCCAAACCACTTTTTTTCAGAATTAGCGATAGTTATATTGGGACACTGATATCTTTCAGGAATCCCTGAATATCCATTGACATGTATATATTTTTTTTTAGAAGACATCCCAAAGTATTGATCTAGGCCCATTTTGGTATATTTCATGCCACCATTTCACCGCCAAATGCGATCAAATAAAAAAAAATTGTTCACTTTTTCACAATTTTTTTCACAAACTTTAGGTTTCTCACTGAAATTATTTACAAAAAACTTATGCAATTATAGCATACATGGTTGTAAATGCTTCTCTGGGATCCCCTTTGTTCATAAATAGCAGACATATATGGCTTTGGTTTTGCTTTTTACTAATTAGAAGGCTGCTAAATGCGACTGCGCACCACACGTGTATTATGCCCAGCAGTGAAGGGGTTAATTAGGGAGCATGTAGGGAGCTTCTAGGGTTAATTTTAGCTTCAGTGTAGTAGACAACCCCAAGTATTGATCTAGGCCCATTTTGGTATATTTCATGCCACCATTTCACCGCCAAATGCAATCAAATTAAAAAAAACGCAAAATTTTTCACAATTTTAGGTTTCTCACTAAAATTATTTACAAACAGCATGTGCAATTATGGCACAAATGGTTGTAAATGGTTCTCTGGGATCCCCTTTGTTCAGAAATAACAGACATATATGACTTTGGCGTTGCTTTTTGGTAATTAGAAGGCCGCTAAGTGCTGCTGCGCATCACACGTGTATTATGGCTGGCAGTGAAGGGGTTAATTAGGTAGTTTGTAGGGAGCTTGCAGGGTTAATTTTAGCTTTAGTGTAGAGATCAGACTCCCACCTGACACATCAGACCCCCTGATCCCTCCCAAACAGCTCTCTTCCCTCCCCCACCCCACAATTGTCCCCGCCATCTTAAGTACTGGCAGAAAGTCTGCCAGTACTAAAATAAAAGTGTTTTTTTTTTTAAAAAATAAAATACGTTTTCAGCATATTTACATATGCTAGTTTGTAGGATCCCCCCTTAGCTCCCAACCTCCCTGATCCCCCCCAAAACAGCTCTCTAACCCCCCCTCTGCCTTATTGGGGGCCATCTTGGGTACTGGCAGCTGTCTGCCAGTACCCAGTTTGCAAGAAAAATTGTTTTTTTTTTAATGATTATGTTATTTTTCTGTAGTGTAGCTTCCCCCCCCCCCCCCCCCCACAGACCAATCCCCCACCCCCTGATTAAGGTATTTTATATAGATTAACACTATTTTTTTTTTTTAACTTTTAAACTTTTGATACAAACTTTTTTTCTGTAGTGTAGCGGTTCCCACCCGCTCCCTCCTCGTGCACGCGCCCGCCCCCGCCCTCCCGTGCACGCGCGCCCGTGCGCGCCTCCGATCGCCCACGATCCCGCCCCCCTACACATCATCAAGGCCACCGATGGCCGCAAACCCGCCTCCCGAACCGGCTCCCACCCACCAACGAATTTAGCCGGTGATGTCCGGTGCAGAGAGGGCCACAGAGTGGCTCTCTCTGCACCGGATTGCTAAAAAGGTTATTGCAGGATGCCTCAATATCGAGGCATCACTGCAATAACCGGAAAGCAACTGGAAGCGAGCAGGATCGCTTCCAGCTGCTTTCCAGACCAAGGACGTACGCCACACGTCCTCGGTCATTAAGTGTATTTTTTTTGAGGACGTGTGGTGTACGTCCTTGGTCGTTAAGGGGTTAAAATCCTCCACTAAATACAAAATATTGAGAAAAAAACTCATTGTGTAAACCATTTACAAATCTAAACAAGTCAGAAGACTTTCTTTAAACCCAGAAACTCTCTGACTACACTGTTTCCAATGCAGCAAAGGAATCTGGGTAAGAATATGCAAATGAGGTTCACAATGACTCACCTTTTTACTTTTAGCCTGCTTTTTAAAGACAGACTTTACTTTATGCCATAGCATTGCTGCATTACACAGCTTTTATGCTTAGCTAGGGTTAGTACAGTGATTCTAACCAATCCCAGGACAGCTGTTTCGTGGTTTTGCCACTCGTCAGCTGGGAGTAGGTTGAATCACTGCTTGGAAAAGTTCATTTCTGGGGGAAATTCAACAACAATTAAAATTATGGGGAGGCGAAAAGTGAGTTTAAAATCCTCCACTAAATACAAAATATAGAGAAAATAACTCATTGTGTAAACCATTTACAAATCTAAACAAGTCAGAAGA
>NC_069503.1:677156839-677191839 GCF_027579735.1 Bombina bombina
ACCCTCTCTCCCCCCCCTCTCCCCTCTCTCCCCCTCTCTCTCTCTCCCTCTCTTTTCTCTCCCCTCTCTCTCCCCCCTCTCTCTCTCTCCCTCTCTCTCTCTCTCTCCCCCCTCTCTCTCTCTCTCTCTTGCCCCTCTATCTCTCCCCACCTCTCTCTCCCCTCTCTCTCTCTCCCCCTCTCTCTCCCCTCTCTCTGTGTCTCTCCTCTCTCTCTATCTCTCCCCTCTCTCTCTCCCTCCCCCCCTTCTCTCTCTCTCCTCTCTCTCTCTCCCCCTCTCTCTCTCATTCTCTCTCCCCCTCTCTCTTCATTCTCTCTCTCTCTCTCTCCCTCTCCCCCCTCTCTCTCTGTCTCTCTCTCTCCTCTCCCCCCTCTTTCTCTTTTCCCTCTCTCTCTCCCCCTCTTTCTCCCCTCTCTCTCCCCCCTCTCTCTCTCCCCACATCTCCATCTCCCCCTCTCCCATCATCTCTCCCCATCTCCCCCCTCTCTAATCTCCCCTCTCTCCACATCTCCCCACATCTCTCCCCTTTCTCCACATCTCCCCCTCTCTCCACATCTCCCCCTCCCTCACTCACATCTCCCCCTTCCCCACATCTCCCCTCTCCCCATCTCCCCCCTCTCTCCACATCTCCCCCTCTCTCCACATCTCCCCACATCTCTCCCTTCTCTCCACATCTCCCCCCTCACTCCACATCTCTCCACATCTCCCCTCACTCCACATCTCCCCCCTCACTGCACATCTCCCCCTCACTCCACATCTCCCCCCCTCACTCCACATCTCCCCGCTCTCCCCACATCCCTCCACCCTCTCTTGAGCTGTTTGAGCTCTCTTCACGGGCCTTCACGCTAGGCTCCGCCCCCTTCACGGGCCTTCGCGTTAAGCCGCCCCTTCACGCTCGGCCACGCCCACTTTGCTCGGCGCAGTCGGCAGAACAGGTAGGGACTTAGGCCAGTGTGTTTGTCCGCGTGCTGTCTTTACTGCGCATGACAGCTTCGGACAAACACACTTGGCCTTTTATAGTATAGGATGTCTGGTCTTTAACATCTACTGTGCTTGGCTTCACAGAGATTTGTATTGCATAAGAACTAAACCTTTTGGACATAACAAATTTCTTAATAAGAATAATTCCATCTATAGGTGACTCAAGCATATGGTTACCTAGACCTGTAAACATTGTTCAGTCCTTACCCACTAAATCCTGCATAATATATTTTCAAAAGTGCGTTTCAAATAAGTTATATATAAACAATTATTTTGGTAAATGAATACACGGTTAAGGGTGCTGAACTTTGTTTTTCTCAATAAACAGAGCTTACACAAAGAATCAGACAATTTAGGAATGTCTGTGGATTAACCCTTGTTGGAGTACAAAAGGACATTTTATGCTATCAACATCTTCAATCATATGGTGATAAGATTATTATGCATGTATAAAAGTTTGTGGGTTTGAGGGCTGGGGTGATATTTGTTTTTCCACCCTTTTCTCATACTGGGTGCAAAGGTCTCTTAGCACCAGTATGTTCTGCCCCACGTAATGTTTTATCTGAGTTTCATTTCCATTGCTGTCTAGTTAGTAAATTACACTATCTGATCAAGAAACACAATTTGCAATATTTCATTTCTGTTAGTCCCTCTAAATTGGAAAAGCTACTAGCAGAAAAAATGGCCTCAGCTACATTATGAAAATACCATTATTATTCTAAAATAATGCACAAATAATGTTACCAAATAATCGGCTACATTACGAGTTTTGCATTATGAGGGGTGCAGTGCTAACTTGCACTTTATTGTCACTGCTCACTTCCCTACAGCGCTGGTATTACAGGTTTACAAAAACCAGGCGTTATCAGGCAAAATTGAGAGTAGAGCAAAATTGAGCTCCATACCGCACTCCAATACCAGCGCTGCTGAAAGCAGCGGTGAGCTGGTTTTACGTGCTCGTGCACGATTGGGGAGAGCCGGCTAAAAAAAAATATCTAACACCTGCAAAAAAAGAAACATAAAGCTTTGTAACGCAGCCCCATTGATTCCTATGGGGAAACAAAATTTATGTTTACACCTAACACCCTGTCCCTAACATGAACCCCAAGTCTAAACACCCCTAATCTTACACTTATTAACCCTAATCTGCCGCTCCGGACATCGCCACCACTATAATAAACATATTAACCCCTAAACCGCCGAACTCCGTTTTTTTTAGTTAGTTTTTTTTGGGGGGGGAGGCTTTTTTATTTTGATAGGGCTATTAGATTAGGTGTAATAAGTTTAAATATCTGATAATTTTTTTTTTATTTTGTGTAATTTAGTTTTGTTTTTTTTTTTTGTAATTTAGGTAATTGTATTTAATTTAGGTAATTGATTTAATTGTAGTGTAAGGTTAGGTGTTAGTGTAAGACAGGTTAGGTTTTATTTTACAGGTCAATTTGTATTTATTTTAGCTAGGTAGTTAGTAAATAGTTAATAACTATTTACTAACTATTCTACCTAGTTAAAATAAATACAAACTTGCCTGTAAAATAAAATAAACCTAAGCTAGCTACAATGTAACTATTAGTTATATTGTAGCTAGCTTAGGGTTCATTTTACAGGTAAGTATTTAGTTTTAAATAGGAATAATTTAGGTAATGATAGTAAGTTTTATTTAGATTTATTTTAATTATATTTAAGTTAGGTGGGGTTAGGGTTAGACTTAGGTTTAGGGGTTAATAAATTTAGTATAGTGGCGGCGACGTTGGGGGCGGCAGATTTGGGGTTAATAAATGTAGGTAGGTGGCGGCGATGTTAGGGGCAGCAGATTAGGGGTTAATAATATTTAAGTAGTGTTTGCAGTTTAGGGGTTAATATGTTTATTATAGTTGTGGCGATGTCCGGAGCGGCAGATTAGGGGTTAATAATTTTATTTTAGTGTTTGCGATGCGGGAGGGTCTCAGCTTAGGAGTTAATAGGTAGTTTATAAGTGTTAGTGTACTTTGTAACACTTTAGATATGAGTCTTATGCTACAGATTTGTAACGTAAAACTCATAACTACTGACTTTAGATGGCGGTACGGATCTTGGCGGTATAGGCTGTACCGCTCACTTTTTGGCCTCCAGGCAGACTCGTAATACCGGCACTATGGAAGTGCCATTAAAAAAGGACTTTTTGAAAGCTGTGGTAATTACGTTGCGTTACGGCAAAAAAAGTGTGCGGTGCAGCTAAACCTTCAAGACTCGTAATACCAGCGGTAGTGAAAAAGCAGCGTTATGAGCCTTAACGCTGCTTTTTCACCCATACCGCAAAACTCGTAATCTAGCCGAAAGTTAATTAAAGTTGTGTGTTGGAAGGTTTATTCATTTTTTCCTATATATAAATTGCTATGAGAATGACATTGCTAGGTCATAAATTAATAGTAGCACTTTAAAAATGTGAGCATTATTTGTCCAAATGTGTTTAGAAGGAATTTAGCTTCTGTCTTACCACATTACCTATAATTTGGCTTATGCATGATTTGGTCAACCTAGCAAGGTACTTCCCAGGTGTTGTTTAATCCCTTTGCTACCAGGAATTACATAGAAAAAATGTGCCCAAAGTAACGGTGAATTTTTAGCATTTTTGCTAACACTTTGATTAAACAGAAATAGAGCCCTTGTTTTTTGCTTTTTTGAGTTACCTATGAAAAAAAGAATATATATATATATATATATATTGGCATAAAAATAGCTTTCAGTGGATGCCAGTTTCAACTAGCTATTTATTCATACAATTAGAAAATTATTGTAAAATTAACAAAAATTAATCTGCGAGATTACGTGTTTTGCAATAACAGGGGTGCGTTGCTAACGCTTAGTTTCAGCTCACCGCTCACCTAAAGTAATGCTGGTTTAAACCTGGTGTTAGCCGCAAAAAGGTGAGCAGAATTTAGCTCCACATCTCACCTCAATACCAGCGTTGCTTACGGTAGCGGTAAACTGGCAAAACGTGCTCGTGCACGATTTCCCCATAGGAAACAATGGGGCTGAGCTGACTGGAAAAAAAAACCTAACACCTGCAAAAAAGCAGCATTCAGCTCCTAACAAGCCCATTGTTTCCTATGGGGAAAGGAATTTTATGTCTGCACCTAACACCCTAACATGAACCCGAGTCTAAACACCCCTAATCTTACACTTATTAACCCCTAATCTGCCGCCCCCGCTATCGCTGACACCTACATTATATTATTAACCCCTAATATGCCCCCAACGTCGCTGCAACTATATTAAATTTATTGACCCCTAATCTGCCGCTGCCAACGTTGCGCCACTATAATAAATTTATTAACCCCTAAACCTAAGTCTAACCCTAACACCCTTCTAATTTAAATATAATTTAAATACATCTAAATAAATTTACTAAAATTAAATAAAAAATTCCTATTTAAAACTAAATACTTACCTATAAAATAAACCCTAAGCTAGCTACAATATAACTAATAGTTACATTGTAGCTAGCTTAGGATTTATATTTATTTTACAGGCAACTTTGTATTTATTTTAACTAGGTACAATAGTTATTAAATAGTTATTAACTATTTAATAACTACCTAGCTAAAATAAGAACAAAAGTACCTGTAAAATAAACCCTAACCTAAGTTACAATTACACCTAACACTACACTATCATTAAACTAATTACCTAAACTACCTACAATAAATTACAATTAAATTAAATAAACTAAATTATGAAAAAAAACACTAAATTACAGAAAATAAAAAAAGAATTACAAGATTTTTTTTTTTTTTTTTTTTTTTTATATTTTTATTGAGGTAAAGTTTGGTATACAAATAAGATATGTAAAACATTCCATAATTGCCATCACAAGTAACATAGTGCAAGGTTCATCATATAGTAGAAATGCTGCAAAGTGTTAACAGTAATATAAACTGGTATAACAACAAAGTAAATAAGGTTAGAAAAATAGAAAAGTTTTGTAAGAACACAATACAGTCTTGCCTGTGATGATTTAAGCCTCTCCTCTTATAAAAAGGGCCACTCTTGGACCCCTGACTAAGTGTGAGTTTTACCATGGTAGGGGGCTACAAACTATGTAGGAGATCACTCATGGATCCTATGCTATTTACCTCAGTTTTATTTATTTTTTAAAGTTATAGTAATTTTATATTTCTACATATTTAAATGCGAAACAATCAAACTATCCTGCTAAATTAGAAAAAAAAGAAGGATAAATGTTGAATTCAGTTATGTAGCAGGGCATACTTATAGAGAGTTTGGGGGTGCGGTATAGGTTAGAGAAACCGCTTATTTAGTCCTCCTACTACAGGAGGCACATTAAGTAAAAAAGGAGGGAGGGAGGGGGAGGAGGTGGTAATTCAAGTTTAATGGTCTAGGTAGGAGACTCGTGAGTGCATAAATTGTCAGCTGTTATATACGATAGTTAGCTGATTATATACTGGATTGTGATTGCACTCAATTTAGAAAGGTCTAAGGACTGAACTACACCAATTGTAATGGGTAACATGAGTCGCGGAGGGTATTATGGCTAGGAGATAGTAGGGCTTTGGCAGGTCCAGCCCGCGCTAGACATCTAAGGGGCGTTTTGATACAAGACTGCATGTCCCATTTTAGTACCTATAGGACTAGAAAATGAGCTGTGGTGCCAATATTTATTTGATTGAATCCTCCTGCTAAGGGATGCTTATTATGTGGGGTGGGGGGGTAGGAGGTGATGAGTTGCATGTGTTAAGCAGATAAGATGTCTGACTGTCATCCGTGTACACCAAATATTTATACATGTAAGAGAGTTTGGTTAGGACAGCTAATACAATATCAATAATCTTCTACTGCTGTTTGAATTAACATATCTATATAATAATATATTATAGAATAGCTGATAATAACATATATGTGAGGGAGAAAGGGTAATAATGTCATAGGCAGACCAAATAATTTGGGCAAGATATACACTGCATTATGCGGGGGTAAAAACTGGTCTCCCTTAAATATGCTGAACGCCTCTATTACTTGAATGTGTGAAACATCAGATCCCCTTAGTCTAGCTATTTTAACAGTAGTTCTACTCAGGGATTATTATCAATTTGAAATGCCAAAGTGTGTATATAGGATTCTCATAGGGGGGACATAAAAGCATGACAAACCATCACTATTCAAGTCACACATATTTACATAAGCTAAAAAGGGTAGAGAATTAGTAAACAGATCTGCCACAGGACATGGGCCCTATGCCCTGCAGCATTAGACATAAAGTTACAACAGACAGTTGAGTGGATTATATATTCTCTATGATAATACCCCAGTATTCAGCAAATACATTACTACCCCTATCCCAGACTGTTCCATCCATATATAGACCTTAACAAAATCCATATGTATATATACATTTATGCCAATATACTATGGGGATAACTTAAAAGAGCTAGAGAATAACTCTATAGAAATGTGCTGTAATACTAGACTCAAGATGTTAGGGTAAGACAAATAGGTCAGATACAATGAGTAATGGTGGGAGAGCAACAGGCTCAGCCAACATGTAAACACATATATATAACTGTAATATGAACAATATACTCCTCCTTTGATGTTAGTCTTATGGCATCTTAAACGTTAAGACTTAAAAGTTCGGCAGAGGCTCTGTATCTAACCCTTCTCATAATAATTTAATTTCACTAGTGGGTTCCCTATTAGTCTCTCATTTTGATGGTGCTGCTGCAGTAGTCGGCATTCCCTCTCCGTAACACATAGCCTGAGGCGCCATGAGGTAAGAGCTGCTAACAGTTTGTAAGGAAACCACTTCAAACCCGACACAGGCAAATCTTTAGTTTGGGCTGATATAGCGTGTAGTCCCCTGACCCTTTTACTCCTTCTATAGGCAGTGCGTCCGCATATGAGGATGCGGCATTAGTGGTAACGATATCCTCATCCAGGCTATGGGGCAGGGCTGTATCTCGTAGCTCATGTGTCAGGAGATTCACACGTACCTCCAATTCTGCCCGACCATCAGGTAAGCGACAATACATCTTGTCCTGTGCTTGCTGGGCTCCCCTCCGCTCCACCTCGTGAAGGGCCACAGCATCGAGCGGGGTACTGGGGTCAGTAATACAAGTGAGATTACTTGTGGAAGGCCGGTCAGGAGCTTTACATGTCTGCGTCGGGTGGAGTGAACTGCTTGCGGTAGTCAGGGGCTTAACAACTTCAATTTGTGGTAGCTTGAGTATGGATGAATGTTGTTGGTGTTCCTCGGGAGGGAAATTACCGCTGCCAAATGAAAAGGCCAGGGTTATCTCGCGTTCCAACCTCTGAAAGTGGGCACTTAGCAGATTCTGCATGCATATCTCCCAACTGGAAGCCATGTCCCTTGACCTCCACGTGGGAGAGAAAACGGTGTTCTCTGGAAGGCCTGATTGCTGGGTGACCCAATATCTTGCCAATCTCTCCTCTTTACATCTCTTATTAGACAGAATATCCGTGAAATATATTTGTATTGGGCTGACGGTCAGTTATAATATTTTTATGAATAATATCAGCAGAGCTGAACTGAAGTGCGACCGTTCAGATCCCAGGCTAGCTCCGCCCCCCGAATTACAAGAATTTTAAACTAATTACACCTAATCTAATCCCCCTATAAAATAAAAAAGCCCCCAAAATAATAAAATTCCCTACCCTATACTAAATTACAAATAGCCCTTAAAAGAGCCTTTTGCAGGGCATTGCCCCAAAGTAATCAGCTCTTTCACCTGTAAAAAAAAAATACAATACCCCCAACATTAAAACCTACCACCCACACACCCACCCTACTCTAAAACCCACCCAATCCCCCCTTAAAAAAACTAACACTACCCCCTTGAAGATCACCTACCTTGAGACGTCTTCACCCAGCCGGGCACAAGTGGTCCTCCAGAGGGTCCGAAGTCTTCATCCTATCCAGCCAGAAGAGGACATCCAGACCGGCAGAAGACTTCATCCAGGCGGCATCTTCTATCTTCATCCTTCCGGAGCGGCTCCATCTTCAAGACATCCGACTGGCCGACGAATGAATGACTGGTCCTTTAAGTGACGTCATCCAAGATGGCGTCCCTTGAATTCCGATTGGTTGATAGAATCTTCAGCCAATCGGAATTAAGGTAGGAAAAATCCTATTGGCTGATGCAATTAGTTTAAAATTCTTGTAATTCTTTTTTTATTTTCAGTAATTTAGTGTTTTTTTTTCTTCGTAATTTAGTTTATTTAAATTAATTGTAATTAATTGTAGGTAGTTTAGGTAATTAGTTTAATGATAGTGTAGTGTTAGGTGTAATTGTAACTATTTAATAACTATTGTACCTAGTTAAAATAAATACAAAGTTGCCTGTAAAATAAAAATGGCTATAATGTAATTATTTATATTGTAGCTATTTTAGGGATTATTTTATCGGTAAGTATTTAGTTTTAAATAGGATTAATTTATTTAATTGTAGTAATTTAATTTCGTTTTATTTAAATTATATTTAAGTTAGGGGGGTTTAGGGTTAGATTTAGGGGTTAATAAATTTAATATAGTAGCGGTGACGTTGGGGGCGGCAGATTAGGGGTTAATAATTGTAGGTAGGTGTCGGCGATGTTAGGGACGGCAGATTAGTGGTTAATAAAATTTAACTAGTGTTTGCAAGGCGGGAGTGCGGCAATGTCCGGTCGGCAGATTAGGGGTTAAATAATTTTATTATAGTGTTTGCGATGTGGCGGGGGCCTCGGTTTAGGGGTTAATAGGTAGTTTATGGGTGTTAGTGTAGTTTGTAGCACTTTAGTTAAGAGTTTTATGTTATGGCGTTAGCCCATAAAACTCTTAACTACTGACTTTTAAATGCGGTAAGAGTCTTGCCAGGAGAGGGTCTACCACTCACTTTTTCAGGCGATCGTAATACCGGTGTTAGGCAAATCCCATTAAAAAGATAGGATACGCAATTGACGTAAGGGGATTTGCGGTAAGCTAAAATCGCGGAAAAAAAGTGAGCGGTAGACCCTCTCCTGCCTGACTCCTAATACCAGCGGGCGTTAAAAAGCAGCGTTAGGACCCCTTAACGCTGCTTTTTAAGGCTAACGCAAGACTCGTAATCTAGCCGAATATGAGATGGATTATTATATCCCACAAAAAAAATCTCAAAATGTATTGGCATCCTCTAATTTTTCTGTAGTGTAGGGACTCACCTTTTACCTCTGCCTCTTCACTGTTTTCTTTAGTGTAGGGACCCATTTTTCTCTCTCCCCTCCTGTGATTGGCCACCCACCCCCCTCCCTCTTACATCTCCCATTGACACAAAAGCACAGATACAGTGACACTGTCTATACCTGCATTCATATGGTAACCGAGCACAGGATATTAGGAGGGGTAAAACAATGACCTCTCCGAAAAAACTGTACCTTAGACCCCACCCTTGATTGTGCCTGAGTGGCTCCACATAACACACTCAAAGCAATATTTTAATGCCTCTCGTGACTTCCAGAAACACATAAGGCATTCATTTTCTTTTAACCTTCCTTGGCTGCTAGTAAGACACAGAGCAATACATATGCAATGGCCCTTCTTTCAGAGCTATATATATATATATATAGTGTATAGCGACATAAGAGGCTTTAAAATGTAATTGCTACTCTGGGGACTTTAAATGCTTCCGGACGGCAGCCATGATGGCTGCTTCTTTTTTTTTTTTGGTTTTAACGTCACTTTATTAAATAACATGCAACATTACAGACGTGAATGCATAATGTTAAGAGTCAAAAAAGGCATCACCTTGTCTGGTAAGCTTTGAACATGACAAATGTATAGCTATAATCAGTAAACATAAAGCATTGGTTAAATTAATAAATAATAGTATGTGCTCGCTCATATTAGGCAGTTCCAATAATCAACTTGAAAAAGAATGGGCTTCAAAAAGTCCTAGGGCATCCAAGGCCTTTCCCCGTTTCTCGGGGTCACTCTTAGGATGTCTGGTAATGGGAGTCCCACTAGATGGCTGCTTCTTTTAACGGTTAAGCAGAGGAGTTGATAAACTTGCTGTTTATCACTCGAGGGACAAGTCATCCACGATTGATTATTGCCTCTTTAATTTTTATTTAACATACTGATCATTTTGATCTAATCAGTGGAGACATCCTCAGGCCTAAAGGACTGGAACACTGAGGTGTGCTGCAAAAAAAAGAACTTATTAAATCAATTCTTACCTGATCCTGTGCAGAGCTAAACACTTTTGAGCAACTGGCAAAAGACATGCAGAGGGCTTTCAGTGATTGATTTAGAGATTGAAGAGTCTTCACAGAGCATTTATTTGGAGGACCTTGCACCTCAAATGTCCATGCTATGTGAGATTGCTGCATCTAGAGATGATCAAGAGCATAATCCTGTGGAGATGGTGAACACTGCTGATGGGGAGTCTATGAAGTTAGATTGCTGCTTTTTACAGGGAGATATCGTGATGGAGCTGTTTTTGAATGGGGTTTATATTACTGCTCTTTTATTTCAATATACAATCTCTGACATACTGGGGATCAAGAGGTCTGGATCACTGGTGAAAGCAGTAGAGTTGAAAGAGTTTGAGGGAGCCAGCATGGTTCTAAATGTGATGGATCCTGACACAGTGTACAGCTCCTTTCTGTGTTTGTGCGATCATTCCATGTGTCTTTCAAGTCTTCAACTTGAATTTCTAATGAAGACTATGTTTTCTGATCAAAAAGAGTGAGTCTCTGAATATGTCCTATATTCTGGAATTGGTAAAAAATGCTAACAGCTTAGGGTTGCTTCTAAAAGATACACAGTTACCTAGATTCTGGCACATGGGGAGTACACTAATGCATAGCTTGCTTCATATTCTATGGACTCAAGTTAATTTTGTCTCTTCAGACACATTCGGCTAGATTACGAGTTGTGCGTTAAGGTATAAAAGCAGCGTTAACAGGCCCTAACGCTGCTTTTTTACGCCCGCTGCTATTACGAGTCTTGCAGGTTTAGGGGCCCCACACTTTTTTGGCCTTACCGCAAACCGACTTATGTAAACTTCATAAACCCTTTTTCCTATGGGACTTCCAAAGGCCGGTATTACGAGTCTGTCCTGGGAGGCCAAAAAGTGAGCGGTACACCTCTACCTCCAAGATCCCTAACACATTCTAAAGTCAGTAGTTATGAGTTTTACACTACAACGCTGTAGCATAAAACTCATAACTAAAGTGCTAAAAAGTACACTAACAACCATAAACTACCTATTAACCCCTAAACCGAGGCCTTCCCGCATCGCAAACACTAAAATAAATTAGTTAACCCCTAATCTGCCGCTCCTGACATCACGCCACTATAATAAACATATTAACCCTAAACTGCCGCACTCCCGCCTCGCAAACACTATTTAAATATTATTAACCCTAATCTGCCACCCCTAACATCGTCGCCACCTACATTATACTTATTAACCCCTAATCTGCCGCCCCACTATATTAAATTTATTAACCCCTAAACCTAACACCTCCTAATTGAAATATAATTTAAATAAATCTAAATAAAATTACTATCATTAACTACATTATTCCTATTTAAAACTAAATACTTACCTATAAAATAAAACCTAAGCTAGCTACAATATAACTAATAGTTACATTGTAGCTAGCTTAGGCTTTTTTTTATTTTACAGGCAAGTTTGTATTTATTTTAACTAGATAGAATAGTTATTAAATAGTTATTAACTATTTAATAACTACCTAGCTAAAATAAATACAAATTTACCTGTAAAATAAAACCTAACCTAAGTTACAATAACACCTAACACTACACTACAATTAAATCAATTCCCTAAATGAAATACAATTAAATAAATTAGCTAAATCACACACAAAAAACAAACACTAAATTACAGAAAATAAAAAACAAATTACAGATCTTTAAACTAATTACACCTAATCTAATAGCCCTATCAAAATAAAAAAAGCCCCCCCCCCCAAAAAAAAAAAAAAAACCTAGCCTAAGCTAAACTACCAATAGCCCTTAAAAGGGCCTTTTGCGGGGCATTGCCCCAAAGTAATCAGCTCTTTTTCCTGTAAAAAAAAATACAAACACCCCCCCAACAGTAAAACCCACCACCCACACAAACAACCCCGCAAATAAAATACTAACTAAAAAATCCTAAGCTCCCCATTGCACTGAAAAGGGCATTTGGATGGGCATTGCCCTTGAAAGGGCATTTAGCTCTATTGCGGCCCAAAGTCCCTAATCTAAAAAATAAACTCACCCAATACACCTTAAAAAATCCTAATACTAACCCAGAAGATTCACTTACTGGGAGAAGTCTTCATCCAAGCAACAAGATGTCCTCAACGAAGCCGGCAGAAGTGGTCCTCCAGACGGGCAGAAGTCTTCATCCAGACGGCATCTTCTATCTTCATCCTTCCGGCGTGGAGCGGGTCCATCTTCAAGACATCCGATGTGGAACAGCCAATAGAATGCCAGCTCAATCGTATTGGCTGATTGCATCAGCCAATAGGATTTTTTCTACCTTAATTCCGATTGGCTGAGAGAATTCTATCAGCCAATCAGAATCTAAGGGACGCCATCTTGGATGACGTCACTTAAAGTGATATTCATCACGAAGAAGCCGTCGTTTGAAGAGGATGCTCCGCGTCAGATGTCTTGAAGATGGACCCGATCCGTGCCGGAAGGATTAAGATAGAAGATGCCGTATGGATGAAGACTTCTGCCCGAATGGAGGACCACTTCTTCCTGTCTGGAGGACCACTTCTGCCGGCTTCGTTGAGGACATCTTGCCGACTGGATGAAGACTTCTCCCGGTAAGTGAATCTTCTGGGGTTAGTGTTAGGATTTTTTTAAGGGTGTATTGGGTGGGTTTATTTTTTAGATTAGGGACTTTGGGCCACAATAGAGCTAAATGCCCTTTTAAGGGCAATGCCCATCCAAATGCCCTTTTCAGGGCAATGGGGAGCTTAGGACTTTTTAGTTAGTATTTTATTTGGGGGGTTGGTTGTGTGGGTGGTGGGTTTTACTGTTGGGGGGTGTTTGTATTTTTTTTTTTTTAAAGGAAAAAGAGCTGATCTCTTTGGGGCAATGCCCACAAAAGGCCTTTTTAAGGGCTATTGGTAGTTTAGCTTAGGCTAGGTTTTTTTTTTATTTTGTAATTTGTTTTTTATTTTCTGTAATTTAGTGTGTTTTTTGTGATTTAGCTAATTTAATTTATTTAATTGTATTTAATTTAGGGAATTGATTTAATTATAGTGTTATTGTAACTTAGGTTAGGTTTTATTTTACAGGTAAATTTGTATTTATTTTAGCTAGGTAGTTATTAAATAGTTAATAACTATTTAATAACTATTCTACCTAGTTAAAATAAATACAAACTTGCCTGTAAAATAAAAATGAAGCCTAAGCTAGCTATAATGTAACTATTAGTTATATTGTAGCTAGCTTAGGGTTTATTTTATAGTTAAGTATTTCATTTTAAATAGGAATAATGTAGTTAATGATAGTAATTTTATTTAGATTTATTTAAATTATATTTCAATTAGGGGTGTTAGGGTTAGACTTAGGTTTAGGGGTTAATAAATATAATATAGTGGCAGCGACGTTGGGGGCAGCAGATTAGGGGTTAATAAGTGTAGGTAGGTTGCAGCGACATTGGGGGCGGCAGATTAGGGGTTAATAAATATAATGTCGGTGTCGGTGATGTTGGGGGCAGCAGATTAGGGGTTATAAGTATAATGTAGGTGGTGGTGATTTCCGGAGCGGAAGATTAGGGATTAATAAATATAATGCAGGTGTCGGCGATGACGGAGGCGGCAGATTAGGGGTTAATAAGTGTAAGGTTAGGGGTGTTTAGACTCAGGGATTATGTTAGGGTGTTAGGTGTAAACATAAAATGTGTTTCCCTATAGGAATCAATGGGGCTGCGTTACTGAGATTTACACTGCTTTTTGGCAGGTGTTAGACTTTTTCTCAGCCAACTCTCCCCCAATTGATGTCTATGGGGAAATCGTGCACGAGAACATACGACCAGCTCACCGCTGACTTAAGCAGTGCTGGTATTGGAGTGCGGTAAGGAGCTCAATTTTGCTCTACGCTCACTTCTTGCCTTTTAACGCAGAGTTTGTAAAAACCTGGAATACCAGTGCTGCAGGTAAGTGAGCGGTGAGAAAAAAACTGCTCATTAGCACCGCACAGCTCCTAACACAAAACTCGTAATCTGGCCGTTTATTAGTGAATTTCTGTACCTTATTTGACAATACATTTTTTCCTTAAAATGATAATGCTACCAGGTGTGAAGAATGTGATGATGTTTATTTGCAAGGATTGTGGTTTAATTTGCAGACAATTGTAGTTTAGTTTTCTATATTATGCTATAATTTTTCATTAGCAGAGCTGTCCGTTTTACCCTTGCTTCTCTCTGGAGGTTTATTCTATCTGTTACCATAACTACCAATAGTTATTTACTGAGGTTCTGGGGAAAGGCAAAATTATTTCACTTAAAATTAATTATTTCTAACATTGTCAATGGCTATATTTCCTATTTAAACTCATTTCATATATGTTTTGATGGAAAATAAGGAAATGCCTAAGTGATCCCAAACTTTTGAACGCCAGTGAATGAAATGTGTCTGAAACATCTCTACATTTATGGCATGACTCATATTTCCCATTACAATTACACAACAGAGAAAAATTCTAGACGTCATTATACATTATATGCCTCATTTTCAGTGGAATACTCAGAAAGCCATAAACATATTTTTATTATACTACTAAACAATTCGATCCAAAAGTTTAATTTCTCAGGAACTTTTTACTGTTTCTGTGCCACTGTTAATAAAATGAAACTTTCTGTGTATCCAGCAGAATGCCCCAGAAGAGGGAAAAAAGAAGAAAAAACGTTTCCTAAATTTTAATGCTACATAATGAATGTCATGGGTCCATCTTAATTAAATAATATAAAAGCTGCAATTTTAGTAAATCCTAATAATGACTGTTGATCCAGCTGGAACATTTTTTTTTTTTTGGACACAATTTTTATGGAGTGCAATTAGTCACAGCTGCTTTCCAGTATGATAATTGTTGTCAATTCATTCATTAAGCAGCACCACTGATAGTCATTTGCTCCATGTTTGTGAAGCCTCATTGTGATATCTGAATTACAAAGAAGGCAGTGTGATTCCAGAAATGTTTAACAGTAATAATTCCGATTATCCTAGCTTTGTGAAGGAATAATCTAGATTTTATTAAAGACACAGAGACAAATATTTTGCATTACTTTTTTTACTACTTGTGTGCAGTCTTAAAAGTACATAAATCACATAAACAGTTAAAATAATACAGAGTCTACATAACTTGCCAATGAGAATGCTAGGTTAGAGACCAGGGTAAAAATGGACCAATCAGAAGACCCATATTGACCACCTCCTTACTTTCACAAATTCTGAGAATTTGGCTGAAATAATTTGCCACTAATGGGGATATCTATCAAAATGTAAACTTTGTTGCATTTGACGGCACCAATACGCTTGCCTCACATCGCCTAACATCGCTGCCGTGGATCTGAATACTCTCTCCATATTTATAAAAAAAGCCGGCAAAAAGCTGCGCACCAAGTAGGGGGCGATGAGCATCGGACTGTTGTTAACTAACAGTCATCGATCTTGCTGCTATTCGGCTTTTTACCAACTTTATTTATACCCTGTCACTAAACGCTGCCACTATACTAAAATGTTTAACCCCTATCCCGCCGCAACTAAATAAAAGTATTTACCCCTATTCCACCGCTCCCGGACCCCGCCACAACTAAATAAAGTATTAACCCCTATTCGCCGCTCCCGGACCCCATCACAACTAAATACAAGTATTAACCCCTATTCCACTGCTCCCGGACCCCGCCGCAACTAAATAAAAGTATTAACACCTATTCCGCCGCTCGGACACCACCGCAACTAAATAAATGTATTGCCCCTAAACCCCTGGCCTCCCACATCACTACCACTAACTAAGCCTATTAACCCCTAAACCACCAGCCCCCATTGCCATAAACTAAATTAAGCTATTAACCCCTAAACCTAACAACCCGCTAACTTTACATTAAAATTACAACATCCCTATCTTATAATAATGAAAACTTACCTGTAGGATTAAATTAAACTATATTAAACTATTAATTAACCTACCCTAACTATTATACTAAAATTACATTAAAATACCTATTAAATTAACTATATTACATATTAAAAAAAACGAACCCTACTCAAATTATTTAAATCTACTATTAAAAATTACTAAATTACAAAAATACAAAACACTAAGTTACAAAAACAAACAAACACTAAGTTACAAAAACAAACAAACCACAGTATCAAAAATAAAAACGAATTACACTAATCTTAGCCTTATCAAAATAAAAAAGCTCCCCAAAATAAAAAAAAAAACCCTAGACTACAATAAACTACCAATGGTCCTTAAAGGGCCTTTTGCAGGGCATGGCCCCAAAGAAATCAGCTCTTTCACCTGAAAAAAATAATACAAACACCCCCCCAACAGTAAAACCAACCAACCCCCCCAAATAAAAACCCTATCTAAAAAACCTAAGCTCCCCATTGCCTGAAAAGGGCATTTGTATGGGCATTGCCCTTAAAAGGGCATTTAGCTCTTTTACATGCCCAGACCGGGCGGCCTCTTCCATCTTCATCCAGCCGGCGCGGGTCCATCCTGAAGACATCCTGTGCGGAGCGGGTCCATCCTGAAGACATCCGGCGAGGAGCTCCTCTTCAATACGGTCTCCGCCATAAACTGGATCTTGAATGCAAGTGACATCATCCAAGATGGCGTCCCTTGCATTCCTATTGGCTGAAAGGTTCCAATCAGCCAATAGGATTAGAGCCGCTAAAATCCGATTGGCTGTTCCAATCAGCCAATAGGATTTAATGAGCTCTCATCCTATTGGCTGTTCCAATCAGCCAATAGTATGAAAGCTCAATCCTATTGGCTGATTGGAACAGCCAATAGGATGAGAGCTGCTCAAATCCTATTGGCTCAGGGCAATGGGGAGCTTAGGTTTTTATTTGGGGGGGTTGGTTGGTTGGGTGGTGGGTTTTACTGTTGGGGGGTGTTTGTATTTTTTTTTTTCAGGTGAAAGAGCTAATTTCTTTGGGGCAATGCCCCACAAAAGGCCCTTTTAAGGGCCATTGGTAGTTTATTGTAGGCTAGGGTTTTTTTTATTTTGGGGGGGCTTTTTTATTTTGATAGGGCTATTAGATTAGGTGTAATTAGTTTTTATTTTTGATACTGTGGTTTGTTTGTTTTTGTAACTTAGCGGGAGTGGCGGAATAGAGGTTAATACATTTATTTAGTTGTGGTGGGGTCCGGGAGCGGTGGGATAGGGATTAATACCTTTTATTTAGGTTGCAGTGATGTTGTGGCGGCAGATTAGGGGTGTTTAGACTCTGGGCTTATGTTAGGGTGTTAGGTGTAAATGTTACTTGTTTTTACCATATAAATCAATGGGATATCTGGCAACATCGAACATAAGCTTTCTCTGCTTTCAGACTCCCATTGATTCCTATGGCATCCGCAGCCTCCAGGGTGGCGGATTGAAAACCTGGTACGCTGGGCCGGAATAGCCGCGAGCGTACCTGTTAACTATTTGATAACTTTTAAAAAGTATCAAATAGTGCCAAATGTGTATTCAGAACATCTGTAATGACGTAAGCATCGATCTGCATCGGATTGAGACCGGCGGATCGTATGCTACGTCTCAGATTTCAACTTTTGCCAGTCTGTAGGCTTTGATAACTAGGTCGAATCAAGCTCGCCGCAATTACGCTGCGGAATTCCAGCGTATTTGCGGTTGACGGCTTGATAAATATCCCCCTAAGTTTGATTCATTCCTTGGACACTAGATGGCTCTCATAACACAGCAAATATCATAGCATGTTACTGCAATGATAACCATTATATCGTTTGAAGTATGGGAATTGGATCTAAGCTTAAATCATTCCATCAAATCTGATATCTTATTTTCCAGAGATCACTCCTTTTCTTTTTTTTAGGGTAAGATACACATTCCCTGTAAAAGTTTATCCTGTTGGATAGCCGTCCAGGTGTTGACCTGTGTATCCAGATATAATCTTTGTAAGTCTTCTGAATATTTTGGATTTGTAATTATATCCCTAAATTTTATATTGATTTTCCACTTTTTCTTCTTCCCTTTTATTCGACTTTTCATTATAGGATTTGTTATAAACATATCTTAAAATAATATATCCAAAAAGTAATTCAAGGAAAGCGGATTCACAACATATATATATAGTTTAGATTTGCAAAGTACACAAACTAGGTGGGTAACATATAATTAACTGTATACCCAAATGAGGACTTTTTGCCTATTAGGGGTACATTAGACACTATAGTTCAAGTGTATGAATGGAATACATGAAAGTAATGTCTATATATATATATATATATATATATATATATATATAGACATTACTTTCATGTATTCCATTCATACACTTGAACTATAGTGTCTAATGTACCCCTAATAGGCAAAAAGTCCTCATTTGGGTATACAGTTAATTATATGTTACCCACCTAGTTTGTGTACTTTGCAAATCTAAACTATATATATATGTTGTGAATCCGCTTTCCTTGAATTACTTTTTGGATATATTATTTTAAGATATGTTTATAACAAATCCTATAATGAAAAGTCGAATAAAAGGGAAGAAGAAAAAGTGGAAAATCAATATAAAATTTAGGGATATAATTACAAAATCCAAAATATTCAGAAGACTTACAAAGATTATATCTGGATACACAGGTCAACACCTGGACGGCTATCCAACAGGATAAACTTTTACAGGGAATGTGTATCTTACCCTAAAAAAAAGAAAAGGAGTGATCTCTGGAAAATAAGATATCAGATTTGATGGAATGATTTAAGCTTAGATCCAATTCCCATACTTCAAACGATATAATGGTTATCATTGCAGTAACATGCTATGATATTTGCTGTGTTATGAGAGCCATCTAGTGTCCAAGGAATGAATCAAACTTAGGGGGATATTTATCAAGCCGTCAACCGCAAATACGCTGGAATTCCGCAGCGTAATTGCGGCGAGCTTGATTCGACCTAGTTATCAAAGCCTACAGACTGGCAAAAGTTGAAATCTGAGACGTAGCATACGATCCGCCGGTCTCAATCCGATGCAGATCGATGCTTACGTCATTACAGATGTTCTGAATACACATTTGGCACTATTTGATACTTTTTAAAAGTTATCAAATAGTTAACAGGTACGCTCGCGGCTATTCCGGCCCAGCGTACCAGGTTTTCAATCCGCCACCCTGGAGGCTGCGGATGCCATAGGAATCAATGGGAGTCTGAAAGCAGAGAAAGCTTATGTTCGATGTTGCCAGATATCCCATTGATTTATATGGTAGAAAACAAGTAACATTTACACCTAACACCCTAACATAAGCCCAGAGTCTAAACACCCCTAATCTGCCGCCACAACATCACTGCAACCTAAATAAAAGGTATTAATCCCTATCCCACCGCTCCCGGACCCCCACCACAACTAAATAAATGTATTAACCTCTATTCCGCCACTCCCGCTAAGTTACAAAAACAAACAAACCACAGTATCAAAAATAAAAACTAATTACACCTAATCTAATAGCCCTATCAAAATAAAAAAGCCCCCCCAAAATAAAAAAAACCCTAGCCTACAATAAACTACCAATGGCCCTTAAAAGGGCCTTTTGTGGGGCATTGCCCCAAAGAAATTAGCTCTTTCACCTGAAAAAAAAAAATACAAACACCCCCCAACAGTAAAACCCACCACCCAACCAACCAACCCCCCAAATAAAAACCTAAGCTCCCCATTGCCCTGAGCCAATAGGATTTGAGCAGCTCTCATCCTATTGGCTGTTCCAATCAGCCAATAGGATTGAGCTTTCATACTATTGGCTGATTGGAACAGCCAATAGGATGAGAGCTCATTAAATCCTATTGGCTGATTGGAACAGCCAATCGGATTTTAGCGGCTCTAATCCTATTGGCTGATTGGAACCTTTCAGCCAATAGGAATGCAAGGGACGCCATCTTGGATGATGTCACTTGCATTCAAGATCCAGTTTATGGCGGAGACCGTATTGAAGAGGAGCTCCTCGCCGGATGTCTTCAGGATGGACCCGCTCCGCACAGGATGTCTTCAGGATGGACCCGCGCCGGCTGGATGAAGATGGAAGAGGCCGCCCGGGTCTGGGCATGTAAAAGAGCTAAATGCCCTTTTAAGGGCAATGCCCATACAAATGCCCTTTTCAGGGCAATGGGGAGCTTAGGTTTTTTAGATAGGGTTTTTATTTGGGGGGGTTGGTTGGTTTTACTGTTGGGGGGGTGTTTGTATTATTTTTTTCAGGTGAAAGAGCTGATTTCTTTGGGGCCATGCCCTGCAAAAGGCCCTTTTAAGGACCATTGGTAGTTTATTGTAGTCTAGGGTTTTTTTTTTTATTTTGGGGGAGCTTTTTTATTTTGATAAGGCTAATAGATTAGGTGTAATTCGTTTTTATTTTTGATACTGTGGTTTGTTTGTTTTTGTAACTTAGTGTTTGTTTGTTTTTGTAACTTAGTGTTTTGTATTTTTGTAATTTAGTAATTTTTAATAGTAGATTTAAATAATTTGAGTAGGGTTCGTTTTTTTTTAATATGTAATATAGTTAATTTAATAGGTATTTTAATGTAATTTTAGTATAATAGTTAGGGTAGGTTAATTAATAGTTTAATATAGTTTAATTTAATCCTACAGGTAAGTTTTCATTTATTATAAGATAGGGATGTTGTAATTTTAATGTAAAGTTAGCGGGTTGTTAGGTTTAGGGGTTAATAGCTTAATTTAGTTTATGGCAATGGGGGCTGGTGGTTTAGGGGTTAATAGGCTTAGTTAGTGGTAGTGATGTGGGAGGCCAGGGGTTTAGGGGTCAATACATTTATTTAGTTGCGGTGGTGTCCGGAGCGGCGGAATAGGTGTTAATACTTTTATTTAGTTGCGGCGGGGTCCGGGAGCAGTGGAATAGGGGTTAATACTTGTATTTAGTTGTGATGGGGTCCGGGAGCGGCGGAATAGGGGTTAATACTTTTATTTAGTTGTGGCGGGGTCCGGGAGCGGTGGAATAGGGGTAAATACTTTTATTTAGTTGCGGCGGGATAGGGGTTAAACATTTTAGTATAGTGGCAGCGTTTAGTGACAGGGTATAAATAAAGTTGGTAAAAGCCGAATAGCAGCAAGATCGATGACTGTTAGTTAACAACAGTCCGATGCTCATCGCCCCCTACTTGGTGCGCAGCTTTTTGCCGGCTTTTTTTATAAATATGGAGAGAGTATTCAGATCCACGGCAGCGATGTTAGGCGATGTGAGGCAAGCGTATTGGTGCCGTCAAATGCAACAAAGTTTACATTTTGATAGATATCCCCATTAGTGGCAAATTATTTCAGCCAAATTCTCAGAATTTGTGAAAGTAAGGAGGTGGTCAATATGGGTCTTCTGATTGGTCCATTTTTACCCTGGTCTCTAACCTAGCATTCTCATTGGCAAGTTATGTAGACTCTGTATTATTTTAACTGTTTATGTGATTTATGTACTTTTAAGACTGCACACAAGTAGTAAAAGAAAGTAATGCAAAATATTTGTCTCTGTGTCTTTAATAAAATCTAGATTATTCCTTCACAAAGCTAGGATAATCGGAATTATTACTGTTAAACATTTCTGGAATCACACTGCCTTCTTTGTAATTCAGATATCACAATGAGGCTTCACAAACATGGAGCAAATGACTATCAGTGGTGCTGCTTAATGAATGAATTGACAACAATTATCATACTGGAAAGCAGCTGTGACTAATTGCACTCCATAAAAATTGTGTCCAAAAAAAAAAAAATGTTCCAGCTGGATCAACAGTCATTATTAGGATTTACTAAAATTGCAGCTTTTATATTATTTAATTAAGATGGACCCATGACATTCATTATGTAGCATTAAAATTTAGGAAACGTTTTTTCTTCTTTTTTCCCTCTTCTGGGGCATTCTGCTGGATACACAGAAAGTTTCATTTTATTAACAGTGGCACAGAAACAGTAAAAAGTTCCTGAGAAATTAAACTTTTGGATCGAATTGTTTAGTAGTATAATAAAAATATGTTTATGGCTTTCTGAGTATTCCACTGAAAATGAGGCATATAATGTATAATGACGTCTAGAATTTTTCTCTGTTGTGTAATTGTAATGGGAAATATGAGTCATGCCATAAATGTAGAGATGTTTCAGACACATTTCATTCACTGGCGTTCAAAAGTTTGGGATCACTTAGGCATTTCCTTATTTTCCATCAAAACATATATGAAATGAGTTTAAATAGGAAATATAGCCATTGACAATGTTAGAAATAATTAATTTTAAGTGAAATAATTTTGCCTTTCCCCCAGAACCTCAGTAAATAACTATTGGTAGTTATGGTAACAGATAGAATAAACCTCCAGAGAGAAGCAAGGGTAAAACGGACAGCTCTGCTAATGAAAAATTATAGCATAATATAGAAAACTAAACTACAATTGTCTGCAAATTAAACCACAATCCTTGCAAATAAACATCATCACATTCTTCACACCTGGTAGCATTATCATTTTAAGGAAAAAATGTATTGTCAAATAAGGTACAGAAATTCACTAATAAACGGCCAGATTACGAGTTTTGTGTTAGGAGCTGTGCGGTGCTAATGAGCAGTTTTTTTCTCACCGCTCACTTACCTGCAGCACTGGTATTCCAGGTTTTTACAAACTCTGCGTTAAAAGGCAAGAAGTGAGCGTAGAGCAAAATTGAGCTCCTTACCGCACTCCAATACCAGCACTGCTTAAGTCAGCGGTGAGCTGGTCGTATGTTCTCGTGCACGATTTCCCCATAGACATCAATTGGGGGAGAGTTGGCTGAGAAAAAGTCTAACACCTGCCAAAAAGCAGTGTAAATCTCAGTAACGCAGCCCCATTGATTCCTATAGGGAAACACATTTTATGTTTACACCTAACACCCTAACATAATCCCTGAGTCTAAACACCCCTAACCTTACACTTATTAACCCCTAATCTGCCGCCTCCGTCATCGCCGACACCTGCATTATATTTATTAATCCCTAATCTTCCGCTCCGGAAATCACCACCACCTACATTATACTTATTAACCCCTAATCTGCTGCCCCCAACATCACCGACACCGACATTATATTTATTAACCCCTAATCTGCCGCCCCCAATGTCGCTGCAACCTACCTACACTTATTAACCCCTAATCTGCTGCCCCCAACGTCGCTGCCACTATATTATATTTATTAACCCCTAAACCTAAGTCTAACCCTAACACCCCCTAATTGAAATATAATTTAAATAAATCTAAATAAAATTACTATCATTAACTACATTATTCCTATTTAAAATGAAATACTTAACTATAAAATAAACCCTAAGCTAGCTACAATATAACTAATAGTTACATTATAGCTAGCTTAGGCTTCATTTTTATTTTACAGGCAAGTTTGTATTTATTTTAACTAGGTAGAATAGTTATTAAATAGTTATTAACTATTTAATAACTACCTAGCTAAAATAAATACAAATTTACCTGTAAAATAAAACCTAACCTAAGTTACAATAACACTATAATTAAATCAATTCCCTAAATTAAATACAATTAAATAAATTAAATTAGCTAAATCACAAAAAACACACTAAATTACAGAAAATAAAAAACAAATTACAAAATAAAAAAAAAACCTAGCCTAAGCTAAACTACCAATAGCCCTTAAAAAGGCCTTTTGTGGGCATTGCCCCAAAGAGATCAGCTCTTTTTCCTTTAAAAAAAAAAAAATACAAACACCCCCCAACAGTAAAACCCACCACCCACACAACCAACCCCCCAAATAAAATACTAACTAAAAAGTCCTAAGCTCCCCATTGCCCTGAAAAGGGCATTTGGATGGGCATTGCCCTTAAAAGGGCATTTAGCTCTATTGTGGCCCAAAGTCCCTAATCTAAAAAATAAACCCACCCAATACACCCTTAAAAAAATCCTAACACTAACCCCAGAAGATTCACTTACCGGGAGAAGTCTTCATCCAGTCGGCAAGATGTCCTCAACGAAGCCGGCAGAAGTGGTCCTCCAGACAGGAAGAAGTGGTCCTCCATTCGGGCAGAAGTCTTCATCCATACGGCATCTTCTATCTTAATCCTTCCGGCACGGATCGGGTCCATCTTCAAGACATCTGACGCGGAGCATCCTCTTCAAACGACGGCTTCTTCGTGATGAATATCACTTTAAGTGACGTCATCCAAGATGGCGTCCCTTAGATTCTGATTGGCTGATAGAATTCTCTCAGCCAATCGGAATTAAGGTAGAAAAAATCCTATTGGCTGATGCAATCAGCCAATACGATTGAGCTGGCATTCTATTGGCTGTTCCACATCGGATGTCTTGAAGATGGACCCGCTCCACGCCGGAAGGATGAAGATAGAAGATGCCGTCTGGATGAAGACTTCTGCCCGTCTGGAGGACCACTTCTGCCGGCTTCGTTGAGGACATCTTGTTGCTTGGATGAAGACTTCTCCCAGTAAGTGAATCTTCTGGGGTTAGTATTAGGATTTTTTAAGGGTGTATTGGGTG
Organism: Bombina bombina; assembly: GCF_027579735.1. Classification (NCBI taxonomy): domain Eukaryota; kingdom Metazoa; phylum Chordata; class Amphibia; order Anura; family Bombinatoridae; genus Bombina; species Bombina bombina. The sequence continues at coordinate 677,181,542 of NC_069503.1, forward strand.
AGTTTATTTTTTAGATTAGGGACTTTGGGCCGCAATAGAGCTAAATGCCCTTTCAAGGGCAATGCCCATCCAAATGCCCTTTTCAGTGCAATGGGGAGCTTAGGATTTTTTAGTTAGTATTTTATTTGCGGGGTTGTTTGTGTGGGTGGTGGGTTTTACTGTTGGGGGGGTGTTTGTATTTTTTTTTACAGGAAAAAGAGCTGATTACTTTGGGGCAATGCCCCGCAAAAGGCCCTTTTAAGGGCTATTGGTAGTTTAGCTTAGGCTAGGTTTTTTTTTTTTTTTTGGGGGGGGGGGGCTTTTTTTATTTTGATAGGGCTATTAGATTAGGTGTAATTAGTTTAAAGATCTGTAATTTGTTTTTTATTTTCTGTAATTTAGTGTTTGTTTTTTGTGTGTGATTTAGCTAATTTATTTAATTGTATTTCATTTAGGGAATTGATTTAATTGTAGTGTAGTGTTAGGTGTTATTGTAACTTAGGTTAGGTTTTATTTTACAGGTAAATTTGTATTTATTTTAGCTAGGTAGTTATTAAATAGTTAATAACTATTTAATAACTATTCTATCTAGTTAAAATAAATACAAACTTGCCTGTAAAATAAAAATAAAGCCTAAGCTAGCTACAATGTAACTATTAGTTATATTGTAGCTAGCTTAGGTTTTATTTTATAGGTAAGTATTTAGTTTTAAATAGGAATAATGTAGTTAATGATAGTAATTTTATTTAGATTTATTTAAATTATATTTCAATTAGGAGGTGTTAGGTTTAGGGGTTAATAAATTTAATATAGTGGGGGCGGCAGATTAGGGGTTAATAAGTATAATGTAGGTGGCGACGATGTTAGGGGTGGCAGATTAGGGGTTAATAATATTTAAATAGTGTTTGCGAGGCGGGAGTGCGGCAGTTTAGGGGTTAATATGTTTATTATAGTGGCGGTGATGTCAGGAGCGGCAGATTAGGGGTTAACTAATTTATTTTAGTGTTTGCGATGCGGGAAGGCCTCGGTTTAGGGGTTAATAGGTAGTTTATGGTTGTTAGTGTACTTTTTAGCACTTTAGTTATGAGTTTTATGCTACAGCGTTGTAGTGTAAAACTCATAACTACTGACTTTAGAATGTGTTAGGGATCTTGGAGGTAGAGGGTGTACCGCTCACTTTTTGGCCTCCCAGGACAGACTCGTAATACCGGCGCTTTGGAAGTCCCATAGGAAAAAGGGTTTATGAAGTTTACATAAGTCGGTTTGCGGTAAGGCCAAAAAAGTGTGGGGCCCCTAAACCTGCAAGACTCGTAATAGCAGCGGGCGTAAAAAAGCAGCGTTAGGGCCTGTTAACGCTGCTTTTATACCTTAACGCACAACTCGTAATCTAGCCGAATGTGTCTGAAGAGACAAAATTAACTTGAGTCCATAGAATATGAAGCAAGCTATGCATTAGTGTACTCCCCATGTGCCAGAATCTAGGTAACTGTGTATCTTTTAGAAGCAACCCTAAGCTGTTAGCATTTTTTAACCAATTCCAGAATATAGGACATATTCAGAGACTCACTCTTTTTGATCAGAAAACATAGTCTTCATTAGAAATTCAAGTTGAAGACTTGAAAGACACATGGAATGATCGCACAAACACAGAAAGGAGCTGTACACTGTGTCAGGATCCATCACATTTAGAACCATGCTGGCTCCCTCAAACTCTTTCAACTCTACTGCTTTCACCAGTGATCCAGACCTCTTGATCCCCAGTATGTCAGAGATTGTATATTGAAATAAAAGAGCAGTAATATAAACCCCATTCAAAAACAGCTCCATCACGATATCTCCCTGTAAAAAGCAGCAATCTAACTTCATAGACTCCCCATCAGCAGTGTTCACCATCTCCACAGGATTATGCTCTTGATCATCTCTAGATGCAGCAATCTCACATAGCATGGACATTTGAGGTGCAAGGTCCTCCAAATAAATGCTCTGTGAAGACTCTTCAATCTCTAAATCAATCACTGAAAGCCCTCTGCATGTCTTTTGCCAGTTGCTCAAAAGTGTTTAGCTCTGCACAGGATCAGGTAAGAATTGATTTAATAAGTTCTTTTTTTTGCAGCACACCTCAGTGTTCCAGTCCTTTAGGCCTGAGGATGTCTCCACTGATTAGATCAAAATGATCAGTATGTTAAATAAAAATTAAAGAGGCAATAATCAATCGTGGATGACTTGTCCCTCGAGTGATAAACAGCAAGTTTATCAACTCCTCTGCTTAACCGTTAAAAGAAGCAGCCATCTAGTGGGACTCCCATTACCAGACATCCTAAGAGTGACCCCGAGAAACGGGGAAAGGCCTTGGATGCCCTAGGACTTTTTGAAGCCCATTCTTTTTCAAGTTGATTATTGGAACTGCCTAATATGAGCGAGCACATACTATTATTTATTAATTTAACCAATGCTTTATGTTTACTGATTATAGCTATACATTTGTCATGTTCAAAGCTTACCAGACAAGGTGATGCCTTTTTTGACTCTTAACATTATGCATTCACGTCTGTAATGTTGCATGTTATTTAATAAAGTGACGTTAAAACCAAAAAAAAAAAAGAAGCAGCCATCATGGCTGCCGTCCGGAAGCATTTAAAGTCCCCAGAGTAGCAATTACATTTTAAAGCCTCTTATGTCGCTATACACTATATATATATATATATAGCTCTGAAAGAAGGGCCATTGCATATGTATTGCTCTGTGTCTTACTAGCAGCCAAGGAAGGTTAAAAGAAAATGAATGCCTTATGTGTTTCTGGAAGTCACGAGAGGCATTAAAATATTGCTTTGAGTGTGTTATGTGGAGCCACTCAGGCACAATCAAGGGTGGGGTCTAAGGTACAGTTTTTTCGGAGAGGTCATTGTTTTACCCCTCCTAATATCCTGTGCTCGGTTACCATATGAATGCAGGTATAGACAGTGTCACTGTATCTGTGCTTTTGTGTCAATGGGAGATGTAAGAGGGAGGGGGGTGGGTGGCCAATCACAGGAGGGGAGAGAGAAAAATGGGTCCCTACACTAAAGAAAACAGTGAAGAGGCAGAGGTAAAAGGTGAGTCCCTACACTACAGAAAAATTAGAGGATGCCAATACATTTTGAGATTTTTTTTGTGGGATATAATAATCCATCTCATATTCGGCTAGATTACGAGTCTTGCGTTAGCCTTAAAAAGCAGCGTTAAGGGGTCCTAACGCTGCTTTTTAACGCCCGCTGGTATTAGGAGTCAGGCAGGAGAGGGTCTACCGCTCACTTTTTTTCCGCGATTTTAGCTTACCGCAAATCCCCTTACGTCAATTGCGTATCCTATCTTTTTAATGGGATTTGCCTAACACCGGTATTACGATCGCCTGAAAAAGTGAGTGGTAGACCCTCTCCTGGCAAGACTCTTACCGCATTTAAAAGTCAGTAGTTAAGAGTTTTATGGGCTAACGCCATAACATAAAACTCTTAACTAAAGTGCTACAAACTACACTAACACCCATAAACTACCTATTAACCCCTAAACCGAGGCCCCCGCCACATCGCAAACACTATAATAAAATTATTTAACCCCTAATCTGCCGACCGGACATTGCCGCACTCCCGCCTTGCAAACACTAGTTAAATTTTATTAACCACTAATCTGCCGTCCCTAACATCGCCGACACCTACCTACAATTATTAACCCCTAATCTGCCGCCCCCAACGTCACCCGCTACTATATTAAATTTATTAACCCCTAAATCTAACCCTAAACCCCCCTAACTTAAATATAATTTAAATAAAACGAAATTAAATTACTACAATTAAATAAATTAATCCTATTTAAAACTAAATACTTACCGATAAAATAATCCCTAAAATAGCTACAATATAAATAATTACATTATAGCCATTTTTATTTTACAGGCAACTTTGTATTTATTTTAACTAGGTACAATAGTTATTAAATAGTTACAATTACACCTAACACTACACTATCATTAAACTAATTACCTAAACTACCTACAATTAATTACAATTAATTTAAATAAACTAAATTACGAAGAAAAAAAAAACACTAAATTACTGAAAATAAAAAAAGAATTACAAGAATTTTAAACTAATTGCATCAGCCAATAGGATTTTTCCTACCTTAATTCCGATTGGCTGATAGGATTCTATCAACCAATCGGAATTCAAGGGACGCCATCTTGGATGACGTCACTTAAAGGACCAGTCATTCATTCGTCGGCCAGTCGGATGTCTTGAAGATGGAGCCGCTCCGGAAGGATGAAGATAGAAGATGCCGCCTGGATGAAGTCTTCTGCCGGTCTGGATGTCCTCTTCTGGCTGGATAGGATGAAGACTTCGGACCCTCTGGAGGACCACTTGTGCCCGGCTGGGTGAAGACGTCTCAAGGTAGGGTGATCTTCAAGGGGGTAGTGTTAGTTTTTTTTAAGGGGGGATTGGGTGGGTTTTAGAGTAGGGTTGGGTGTGTGGGTGGTAGGTTTTAATGTTGGGGGTATTGTATTTTTTTTTTACAGGTGAAAGAGCTGATTACTTTGGGGCAATGCCCTGCAAAAGGCTCTTTTAAGGGCTATTTGTAATTTAGTATAGGGTAGGGAATTTTATTATTTTGGGGGGCTTTTTTATTTTATTAGGGGGATTAGATTAGGTGTAATTAGTTTAAAATTCTTGTAATTCGGGGGGGCGGAGCTAGCCTGGGATCTGAACGGTCGCACTTCAGTTCAGCTCTGCTGATATTATTCATAAAAATATTATAACTGACCGTCAGCCCAATACAAATATATTTCACGGATATTCTGTCTAATAAGAGATGTAAAGAGGAGAGATTGGCAAGATATTGGGTCACCCAGCAATCAGGCCTTCCAGAGAACACCGTTTTCTCTCCCACGTGGAGGTCAAGGGACATGGCTTCCAGTTGGGAGATATGCATGCAGAATCTGCTAAGTGCCCACTTTCAGAGGTTGGAACGCGAGATAACCCTGGCCTTTTCATTTGGCAGCGGTAATTTCCCTCCCGAGGAACACCAACAACATTCATCCATACTCAAGCTACCACAAATTGAAGTTGTTAAGCCCCTGACTACCGCAAGCAGTTCACTCCACCCGACGCAGACATGTAAAGCTCCTGACCGGCCTTCCACAAGTAATCTCACTTGTATTACTGACCCCAGTACCCCGCTCGATGCTGTGGCCCTTCACGAGGTGGAGCGGAGGGGAGCCCAACAAGCACAGGACAAGATGTATTGTCGCTTACCTGATGGTCGGGCAGAATTGGAGGTACGTGTGAATCTCCTGACACATGAGCTACGAGATACAGCCCTGCCCCATAGCCTGGATGAGGATATCGTTACCACTAATGCCGCATCCACATATGCGGACGCACTGCCTATAGAAGGAGTAAAAGGGTCAGGGGACTTACACGCTATATCAGCCCAAACTAAAGATTTGCCTGTGTCGGGTTTGAAGTGGTTTCCTTACAAACTGTTAGCAGCTCTTACCTCATGGCGCCTCAGGCTATGTGTTACGGAGAGGGAATGCCGACTACTGCAGCAGCACCATCAAAATGAGAGACTAATAGGGAACCCACCAGTGAAATTAAATTATTATGAGAAGGGTTAGATAAAGAGCCTCTGCCGAACTTTTAAGTCTTAACGTTTGAGATGCCATAAGACTAACATCAAAGGAGGAGTATATTGTTCATATTACAGTTATATATATGTGTTTACGTGTTGGCTGAGCCTGTTGCTCTCCCACCATTACTCATTGTATCTGACCTATTTGTCTTACCCTAACATCTTGAGTCTAGTATTACAGCACATTTCTATAAAGTCATTCTCTAGCTCTTTTAAGTTATCCCCATAGTATATTGGCATAAATGTATATATACATATGGATTTTGTTAAGGTCTATATATGGATGGAACAGTCTGGGATAGGGGTAGTAATGTATTTGCTGAATACTGGGGGTATTATCATAGAGAATATATAATCCACTCAACTGTCTGTTGTAACTTTATCTCTAATGCTGCAGGGCATAGGGCCCATGTCCTGTGGCAGATCTGTTTACTAATTCTCTACCCTTTTTAGCTTATGTAAATATGTGTGACTTGAATAGTGATGGTTTGTCATGCTTTTATGTCCCCCCTATGAGAATCCTATATACACACTTTGGCATTTCAAATTGATAATAATCCCTGAGTAGAACTACTGTTAAAATAGCTAGACTAAGGGGATCTGATGTTTCACACATTCAAGTAATAGAGGCGTTCAGCATATTTAAGGGAGACCAGTTTTTACCCCCGCATAATGCAGTGTATATCTTGCCCAAATTATTTGGTCTGCCTATGACATTATTACCCTTTCTCCCTCACATATATGTTATTATCAGCTATTCTATAATATATTATTATATAGATATGTTAATTCAAACAGCAGAAGATTTTTGATATTGTATTAGCTGTCCTAACCAAACTCTCTTACATGTATAAATATTTGGTGTACACGGATGACAGTCAGACATCTTATCTGCTTAACACATGCAACTCATCACCTCCTACCCCCCCACCCCACATAATAAGCATCCCTTAGCAGGAGGATTCAATCAAATAAATATTGGCACCACAGCTCATTTTCTAGTCCTATAGGTACTAAAATGGGACATGCAGTCTAGTATCAAAACGCCCCTTAGATGTCTAGCGCGGGCTGGACCTGCCAAAGCCCTACTATCTCCTAGCCATAATACCCTCCGCGACTCATGTTACCCATTACAATTGGTGTAGTTCAGTCCTTAGACCTTTCTAAATTGAGTGCAATCACAATCCAGTATATAATCAGCTAACTATCGTATATAACAGCTGACAATTTATGCACTCACGAGTCTCCTACCTAGACCATTAAACTTGAATTACCACCTCCTCCCCCTCCCCTCCCTCCCTTTTTTACTTAATGTGCCTCCTGTAGTAGGAGGACTAAATAAGCGGTTTCTCTAACCTATACCGCACCCCCAAACTCTATAAGTATGCCCTGCTACATAACTGAATTCAACATTTATCCTTCTTTTTTTTCTAATTTAGCAGGATAGTTTGATTGTTTCGCATTTAAATATGTAGAAATATAAAATTACTATAACTTTAAAAAATAAATAAAACTGAGGTAAATAGCATAGGATCCATGAGTGATCTCCTACATAGTTTGTAGCCCCCTACCATGGTAAAACTCACACTTAGTCAGGGGTCCAAGAGTGGCCCTTTTTATAAGAGGAGAGGCTTAAATCATCACAGGCAAGACTGTATTGTGTTCTTACAAAACTTTTCTATTTTTCTAACCTTATTTACTTTGTTGTTATACCAGTTTATATTACTGTTAACACTTTGCAGCATTTCTACTATATGATGAACCTTGCACTATGTTACTTGTGATGGCAATTATGGAATGTTTTACATATCTTATTTGTATACCAAACTTTACCTCAATAAAAATATAAAAAAAAAAATAAAAAAAAAAAATCTTGTAATTCTTTTTTTATTTTCTGTAATTTAGTGTTTTTTTTCATAATTTAGTTTATTTAATTTAATTGTAATTTATTGTAGGTAGTTTAGGTAATTAGTTTAATGATAGTGTAGTGTTAGGTGTAATTGTAACTTAGGTTAGGGTTTATTTTACAGGTACTTTTGTTCTTATTTTAGCTAGGTAGTTATTAAATAGTTAATAACTATTTAATAACTATTGTACCTAGTTAAAATAAATACAAAGTTGCCTGTAAAATAAATATAAATCCTAAGCTAGCTACAATGTAACTATTAGTTATATTGTAGCTAGCTTAGGGTTTATTTTATAGGTAAGTATTTAGTTTTAAATAGGAATTTTTTATTTAATTTTAGTAAATTTATTTAGATGTATTTAAATTATATTTAAATTAGAAGGGTGTTAGGGTTAGACTTAGGTTTAGGGGTTAATAAATTTATTATAGTGGCGCAACGTTGGCAGCGGCAGATTAGGGGTCAATAAATTTAATATAGTTGCAGCGACGTTGGGGGGCATATTAGGGGTTAATAATATAATGTAGGTGTCAGCGATAGCGGGGGCGGCAGATTAGGGGTTAATAAGTGTAAGATTAGGGGTGTTTAGACTCGGGGTTCATGTTAGGGTGTTAGGTGCAGACATAAAATTCCTTTCCCCATAGGAAACAATGGGGCTTGTTAGGAGCTGAATGCTGCTTTTTTGCAGGTGTTAGGTTTTTTTTTCCAGTCAGCTCAGCCCCATTGTTTCCTATGGGGAAATCGTGCACGAGCACGTTTTGCCAGTTTACCGCTACCGTAAGCAACGCTGGTATTGAGGTGAGATGTGGAGCTAAATTCTGCTCACCTTTTTGCGGCTAACACCAGGTTTAAACCAGCATTACTTTAGGTGAGCGGTGAGCTGAAACTAAGCGTTAGCAACGCACCCCTGTTATTGCAAAACACGTAATCTCGCAGATTAATTTTTGTTAATTTTACAATAATTTTCTAATTGTATGAATAAATAGCTAGTTGAAACTGGCATCCACTGAAAGCTATTTTTATGCCAATATATATATATATATATATATTCTTTTTTTCATAGGTAACTCAAAAAAGCAAAAAACAAGGGCTCTATTTCTGTTTAATCAAAGTGTTAGCAAAAATGCTAAAAATTCACCGTTACTTTGGGCACATTTTTTCTATGTAATTCCTGGTAGCAAAGGGATTAAACAACACCTGGGAAGTACCTTGCTAGGTTGACCAAATCATGCATAAGCCAAATTATAGGTAATGTGGTAAGACAGAAGCTAAATTCCTTCTAAACACATTTGGACAAATAATGCTCACATTTTTAAAGTGCTACTATTAATTTATGACCTAGCAATGTCATTCTCATAGCAATTTATATATAGGAAAAAATGAATAAACCTTCCAACACACAACTTTAATTAACTTTCGGCTAGATTACGAGTTTTGCGGTATGGGTGAAAAAGCAGCGTTAAGGCTCATAACGCTGCTTTTTCACTACCGCTGGTATTACGAGTCTTGAAGGTTTAGCTGCACCGCACACTTTTTTTGCCGTAACGCAACGTAATTACCACAGCTTTCAAAAAGTCCTTTTTTAATGGCACTTCCATAGTGCCGGTATTACGAGTCTGCCTGGGAGGCCAAAAAGTGAGCGGTACAGCCTATACCGCCAAGATCCGTACCGCCATCTAAAGTCAGTAGTTATGAGTTTTACGTTACAAATCTGTAGCATAAGACTCATATCTAAAGTGTTACAAAGTACACTAACACTTATAAACTACCTATTAACTCCTAAGCTGAGACCCTCCCGCATCGCAAACACTAAAATAAAATTATTAACCCCTAATCTGCCGCTCCGGACATCGCCACAACTATAATAAACATATTAACCCCTAAACTGCAAACACTACTTAAATATTATTAACCCCTAATCTGCTGCCCCTAACATCGCCGCCACCTACCTACATTTATTAACCCCAAATCTGCCGCCCCCAACGTCGCCGCCACTATACTAAATTTATTAACCCCTAAACCTAAGTCTAACCCTAACCCCACCTAACTTAAATATAATTAAAATAAATCTAAATAAAACTTACTATCATTACCTAAATTATTCCTATTTAAAACTAAATACTTACCTGTAAAATGAACCCTAAGCTAGCTACAATATAACTAATAGTTACATTGTAGCTAGCTTAGGGTTTATTTTTATTTTACAGGCAAGTTTGTATTTATTTTAACTAGGTAGAATAGTTAGTAAATAGTTATTAACTATTTACTAACTACCTAGCTAAAATAAATACAAATTGACCTGTAAAATAAAACCTAACCTGTCTTACACTAACACCTAACCTTACACTACAATTAAATCAATTACCTAAATTAAATACAATTACCTAAATTACAAAAAAAAAAACAAAACTAAATTACACAAAATAAAAAAAGAAATTATCAGATATTTAAACTTATTACACCTAATCTAATAGCCCTATCAAAATAAAAAAGCCTCCCCCCCCAAAAAAAACTAACTAAAAAAAACGGGAGTTCGGCGGTTTAGGGGTTAATATGTTTATTATAGTGGTGGCGATGTCCGGAGCGGCAGATTAGGGTTAATAAGTGTAAGATTAGGGGTGTTTAGACTTGGGGTTCATGTTAGGGACAGGGTGTTAGGTGTAAACATAAATTTTGTTTCCCCATAGGAATCAATGGGGCTGCGTTACAAAGCTTTATGTTTCTTTTTTTTGCAGGTGTTAGATATTTTTTTTT